>NC_051177.1:199633650-199716931 GCF_013339695.2 Rhipicephalus sanguineus
AGAGAATCGTGAAACATGAGTCTAAACCGAGACCAAAGGGAACCAAGGAAGGAGAAGGACCACCAGTTCTGTGGTGGTCGGCATCAAGGGCCGCGAACTGTCGACCTTATCCAAGGTCAGTATGAACACCTTGGATATAACCAGAGAAGAGCTCGGCAAAGCTCAAAAAGAAGACAAGACTTTAGATTCCTGTAGGAAGAAAGTCGGTCAAGTGTTCCAAGGAAGACTAGCATCGCATTCGTTCGAGATAAAAAAGGGGAATTCTATACCGTTACTACCGGGACCCTAAGACAAAGTGACCCAAAAAGTGGTGCTACCTCAAAGCTTGCGTGGTCAAGTGCTGGCTTTAGCTCACGAAACTTTGATGTCGGGGCATCAGGGCATGAAAAGAACAATCGATCGGGTTCTAGGAGCTTTCTATGGCCTGGGGTCCAAGAGGCAGTGAGGAGATATGTGCGCTCATGCGACACATGTCAGCGGACCTATCCTAAGAACAAGGTGGGAAAGGCACCCCTTGGTCGCATGCCTTTAATCGACACGCCCTTTGAAAGAGTGGCGGTGGACATCATTGGACCTCTAAAGCCCACATCGCGTATGGGGAACCGCTACATATTGACTCTGGTAGACTTCGCCACCCGATACCCAGACGCGGTTGCTCTGCCGGCAATCGATTCCGCTACCGTCGCAGAGGGACTATAGAGATGTTTTCTCGCATTGGATTCCCGCACGAGATATTGTGCGATCAGGCGTCATGCTTTACTTCGGAACTAATGAGAGAGGTAAATAATTGTTAGCCATCAAACACCTCAAATCGACACCTTACCATCCCATGTGTAATGGGTTGGTAGAGAGATTCAATGGAACCTTGAAGCAAATGCTGCGGAAGTTGTGTCAAGAAGAACCCAAGTCGTGGGATCGATTGCTGGCACCCCTGCTCTTTGCGTACCGCGAAGTACCGCCAAGCCAGTATGGGCTTTTCGCCGTTTGAATTGTTGTACGGCAGGCATGTTCGAGGGCCGCTCAGCATACTCAAAGAGTTATGGACTGGAGACCACATACGTGAAGAAGTAAAGACAACGTATGGATACGTCTTAGACCTCAGGGATCGTCTGGAGAAGACATTATTGTTGGCACAAGAGAACTTGACACGCGCTAAAGTGACCCAGAAGAACTTTTATGACAGAGGAAGTAAAACCCGTCGGCTGAACATTGGTGATCGAGCACTCATACTGCTTCCAAGTACAGAGAACAAGCTACTGATGCAGTGGAAGGGACCCTTCCCGGTGACCGGAAAGAAGGGCAACTTTGATTACTGGTTAGACATGGGACAAAATACTAAGCTCTTCCACATCAACATGTTGGAACGTTATGAAGAACGTCAGCCTGAAAACGCATCACAGTCGGCATCTTTTATTGTGGTCGAGGAGGAAGAGACGGACACGCCGATACCTACCTTCAAGGCTACTGAGGGCTCTGGTACAGAAGTGATTAAACTTGGTCATGAATTAGGGGAAGCCAACGCAACGAACTTCGCGAGATCTTGGCGAGTCACCAAGACGTCTTTTCCGAGATACCGGGAAAAACAAATTTATTGGATTGCCGTCTTCAATTGACCACATCTGAGCCCATCCACACTCAGCAGTACTCATTGCCTTTTGCAATGAAGGAAGTCATTGAGAAAGAAGTGCAAGATATGTTACGGCTTCGAGTGATTGAACGGTCAAACTCGCCATACAACTCACCGTTGGTGTTGGTTAAGAAACCGGACAAGAGCTATCGCGCTTGCATCGATTTCCGTCGGATTAATAATGTCTTGATGTCCGACGCGGAACCTATCCCAAGGACAGATATAATGTTTGCTGAGATCGGCGCGAGAAGGTTCTTTTCAAAGTTTGACCTAACTAAAGGATATTGGCAAGTGCCTTTGGACAAGGATTCTCAGCCAAAGACAGCATTCTCTACTCAATCAGGGCATTATCATTTCCTGTACATGCCGTTTGGGATCAAGACGGCATCGGCGGTATTTACCCGATTAATAAGACGCCTTCTCCAGGGCTTACCAAATGTCGTTCACTACAATGATGACGTGCTCATCGCTACGACGACATGGGAAGAGCATACTGAGACCCTGCGTCAATTGCTGAGGAGAATCCGCGAGGCTGGACTGACGATCAAACCCCAGAAGTGTGAAGTTGGCGTAACGTCAGTTGTTTTTCTTGGTCATCGACTTGGAGGCGGAACGATTCGACCAGTGGAAGACACGATTTCAAAGGTAGTGAGAGCTCCAAAACCCGAGACTAAGAAACAACTACGCTCTTTCCTTGGCCTGGCGGGTTATTACCGTGATTGATACCCCATTACGCAGAAAAGGCTCAGCTCCTCACAGAAATGACCAAGAAAAGAGAAAGTAACAAGGTCAGCTGGAACAGCGAGAGAGAAGCCGCCTTCGAAACCCTCAAGAAGGCACTCACTCAAGTACCTATCGTCAAGGCTCCGGATCTCAAGCGAGCTTTCATACTACGCAGTGACGCGTCTGATACTTGTATAGGCGCAGTTCTCATGCAAGAGCATGAGTCCGTATTACATCCTGTCTCATACGCTAGCCGGCAATTATTGCCTCGAGAACAGAAGTACTCGGCGATAGAGCGTGAGTGTTTAGCTCTTGTGTGGGCTATCGAAAAGTTCCACATATTTTTATATGGAATCCCCTTTATAGTTCAAACCGATCATCAACCCTTGCAATATCTATCGCAGGCAAAACATCTCAACAGCAGAGTATTAAGATGGAGCTTGGCCTTGCAGGAATATGAATTCCACATAGAACACATCAAGGGGTCTGAAAATGTCGGGGCGGACTACATGAGCCGCATTCAATGAATATACTCTGATGTCATTTGCTTACCACGGGAAGATTATGCATCATTGCAGTAAGCAGCAGATAGCAGTCAACCGCCGATATATTGAAATTGGACAATTTGCGGTTCTCAGACTATTGTGGTGTTTTTTTTTCCCTTCGTGTGAGTGATCTGATCCAAAGACTCAGCAACAGTTTTTCGTGCAGAAAAACTCTCCCAAAAAGGGGCCCTATGTGGTGAAGTGTAGTGACGCGTTGACGCGGTGGTGTTGAAATGTGGTGGCACCGTAGTGTTGGTGAGACGTGTTCGGAGGCAACGGCAGCGACGACTAAGCAACGAATGGGAAGACGACGACGGCCGCGCGAAATACCACGTGTGAAAGCCAGGCCCGCCAAACGAAGGAGAAAGTTCGCGGGGAAAAGCATGGTGAAGGCCCTTGGGGAAGACCAATGAGAAGAGGGCACGTGGAAGAGGAGAAGAAAGAAAGAGAACGTTCGAAGACTGGTCGAGGCAGAAGGGTTGGAACAGTCCTGGAGCGAGGATCACTGGTTGTCGCGCGACTGCGAGTCGGGTTCCGGACCCGACGCCAAGAAGCCGACAAGGCCATGACGCTCCAGCTGCCCCCGGTATACCCGTAGGTATACGGTCTCAAGGAGTTCCGGCCGTGACTGCCCAGGTCACGCCCTTGGTGCTCGAGCTCGACTCCCGATCCAAACTGCCCGTGGAGGGCAGAACCTCCTGTGTGGCTGTTCCCGGCCGGAAAACGGGGCCCGTGCGACACAAGTGAGCCTAGGAGCAGCCACAGATTTGGCGAGAGCAAGCAGCCTACCACGGCTTCCGACGTGCTGGTCAGCGACGGTGACGTCGTCAGCATCGCCGCCTCATCAGACGCCTGCCTACCAAGCCATCGCCGCCCTCAACACCCCTGGTGACATTTTATATTTATGAGTGTTAGAGCGGGACGGTAGAAGACTCGTTTTAGGTTGTAATTAAGACAGATCTTCTAGTTTGTTATTTTTTCATTTTTTATTCTCATTCCTACTTAAAGTTTCTTACTTTTCTTCTTTCCTGTTAACACGGCTTCGTCATCTCTTTTCTCTGAGCCTCCGTCTCAGAATAACGACAATGCCGTAAACCTGCATGACAAACCACTTTGGCGATAGTTGGAATTTCGCCTTTCTCAAAAAGCCGTGCACCACTCTTCGCAAGATGCTGAGGTCAAAATCGTCCAGTTTTTTTTTCCGATCACGGCCTTTCCCACAAGAACGCTTCTTCGGTGGTAGGACTTCGCCGGCGTCTTCCATCTCCCTTTTCCACCAATACAGCGTTCGTTCGCTCACCTGGGTCAGTTTCGCGGTCCTCTTGATAAGTGCATCCACACTTGCACTGTCCCCGCACTCGACGCGAAGCCCTTCAAAAACATTTAAAGCTATCTGCTTCGCCAGCTTGGGAAAGCCGCGCACATTGGAAGGATGGCTCGCTGGTCGCACAGCTTGAGAGAGGCATCTTGCACAGACGCAACCAACTCGGGCGACGCCATGATTCCGAAAGGCGGCGCATCATCACCTCACAACAAGGCTCCGCAGAGATGCGTACATGCGGGCTTTCTCTTTTAATTCCACTAATGATAAAAACACTGCACGCTTTGAAAAAGTGAATCCTAACATTATTTTCAATTTGTGTGGGTGTAGCTTGCGAAATAGAACTGGATTGCTAAAAAATTTCAGGGACTATTTCTTGTGCCCCTACAGCCCTGATTGGACGAGAGAGCTCTGCTTTTGGCTGCACTGCCAACAGCTTGTGAAACAGAGTATAGTTCTTTCAACGTGTTTGTGTGTTAATTGAGTCAGGCGCACTACAGATCCTTTTATGCGTTCGTGTACATTCGCCGGTCTGACCGAAGCGGATCGGAGCGGAACCCAGCTAAAAGTGCCTAATTTCAGTTATATTAAGGGGTGCGCGGTAGTGATGTGCTTCGTCCTGGCTGGGACGGTAATGCCTACCGTGGACGTTAGAAACTCAAGCCGCAGCCGCGCGATGTCGCCGTGTTCGTCACGCTCGAAGTACCAAGAGGAGCTCATGTTTCCATTAACGAGGCCGCCGTTTACATCGCTGTTGGTCGTGATCATGTATGGCTTGCCGATGCTCAGGCAAATTGAGGCCGGCAAGCCGCCTATGTTTCTTGCGTTCATATTGACCCCCTTGGTAAGCGAATCGCTGGGTACCTCCTCGTTCTTACAGCCAGTTATGTTATCGCATGCGGCATGACAAAAGACGTTGTCCGCAGCGTCTAGATAACGTGCATTGTAGCGGTCAACGTCCGCACTGCCGTACGATAGCCATATGCCGTCAGCGCACTAAGAGCAGCTTCTTCGTCACTAAGCGGCTCTCAATCAATCTGACGTCATACTCAGTCAGCATGAGGCTATCGCCTAGTCTCACACAAACCATGAGATTACTGCGCCATTCTGGCGGACCTCGTGGACGAGTGGATGGCTGTTGAGCGTCTTCCAGGCGAGTTCTGCCTTCAGCTCCCTCGCTTGCCTTGCGTTTCAATGTGGATGTTCGCGGTTACTGTGTTCATTGAGACTGTAAATCACCTGTGGCCCATACCCGCGTAACATGAACTGTGGTATGCGGGTATGTACCACACATGACTTATGGAAAGGGTTTCATGACGTACGCAACAGGCGTCTTGCGTTTATCATGTGATAATCAGTGAATCGTGTTCGTCATACACTGATCCCCTGCTATGCCGGCATTTACAAGTTATGGAGACGATCAGGAGAGCGCCAAGACGTAGGCGGATAGATAGATAGATAGATAGATAGATAGATAGATAGATAGATAGATAGATAGATAGATAGATAGATAGATAGATAGATAGATAGATAGATAGATAGATAGATAGATAGATAGATAGATAGATAGATAGATAGATACAAACGGTCAAAGTGCTTGAGGTTCGCTAAGAAATGCTTCGCAAATAAAAACGAACTAATAAACGCTCCCGACGATGCCAGCTGTGCTTGCGGCATTGAGCAGCTTGCGAGGAGCGCACGCAGGGGGGCCACCGTGGTGATCTAGTGTTTTACATTGCTGCTGACAGATGCCTCGAAGATTTACAGGCCCCCCGCAGAATCAGTCATGGGCATGTCCGGGTTTGTGAAAGTAGTTTCCCTACTAGTATGATTGAAGAACCCTGAGCGCCGACGTCATACCCGCCGACGAGAAACCGGTTAGAAAGACCAAACGCTGTTCACTTCCCCGATGCGGAACATACAGATTTTCCTAGATATCACTCCCTCGCAAACCGCCTCACTCACCTCAGGGTGGGCCCGAAGTGGCGCCAAAGCGTGTCACTTCGTTATAGCCAAACGTTCGTCAAACGCGTGCCGCGCGTTTGAGGCAGAGCATTAGCAACAAACGGTCGGGCCAGCAGCGTTTGGCGATCATCTAGCTTAGACTGACAAGTAACAAAAAATGTAGACCAGAAACCAGACGCCTTCCCATAAGTTTGTTCCGTGACTCCATATGGAGCGTCGGATGTTTCACTTTAATGCTTCAAAATAGACTGCTGGACACTGTGTGGAGCCGGGGTTCTTGGTATTCACGCGGAGCGATCCACTGGAAACTAGCGTAAAATAGCTCCGCTGTACAAATGTGCTAAAAAGATTTATGACAATGCAGAAAGTAAAGAAGGGAGCTCCTATACGCCTATGAGCTTCACAGTATTGCAAGAGCACCTCATAAGCACCTGGAAGCCTCTGCTCTCGCTCAGTGGACATGCAAGTACAGCAGTTATACAGCCGCCATTCTGTAGGGTACATTTTAGCGCAAACTATGGAAGAAAGCACGGCAAAAGAGTAGGAGAAAGCAAAACGGTCTTAGCGCTCCAGCTTTCTGCTTTCTCCTACCCTTTTCCCGTGCTTTCTTTCATAGTTTGCGCTAAAATGTACCCGATAGATTTCAACCAACTCGCCCAGCAACAAGTCTTACTCAATCGCCATTCTGCTTTATCGTACAGGTCTTCATAAGCTTCTTCATGTGCAACCAGCAAAGCACCGCAAGTGCCCAGCTACAACCGCACCGATGTGACAGGTTGTTCCCCATTGGACTGCCTTCGTTGTTCTGTGCCTGTTTCGATGACCCTGCTTCATTTTCTTTGCGAAAGCCAGTCTGTGCTCACCCCAACCTTGTCTGCCACATCGCCGTACGCATCACAAGAGCGCCTCTTAAGCACCTGCGAGCCTCTGCTCTCGTTGTGAAGCAGCCGCCTCAATCGCCATTATGCTTTATCTTGCAGGGTGGGTTTCTTCTCTACCGCTATACTGTAAAAGGGTCCAGCGATCGTTGTTTGCGAGTACTTCTATGCCCACAAGTGTTATTCTCTCTTGATATGAGTGTGTCACGTGGTCGTGACGTCGACGAAGGCAGCAGTCAGCACGTCAGAGATGAAACTTTATTTGGCCGAACTTGTGGCCGGGAAACTGAAAACTCATACTACAGCATTACACGCTGTACACTGATAGCGGTGAACTGGGGCGTCGGCCGTCGAACAACTGACAAGCGGTCAAGCGCGTCGGCTTTTATACAGGCGCTATCGAACTTTCCAGCGATATCGCTGGTGGTGGCGACAAAGCTGAAACATTCGCGTGCGGCGCCCAATCTTAACGAAACGATCCACTACAATCGCGAAGCTTCTCGAACACTGCTTCGCGGACAGCGTCGAGCGTTGAATAACCGTCGTTGCTGGTCAAACCTGAATGCATCAAATAAAACAAGTGGGCATGGCAATATAATTGGGTTATTGTTCCTTGTGGGTAACGTGGAATTGGAATCCTGGGCCGCAAAGGAGGAGACAAGCAAAGAGCCACAATGAAATATTTTTCTTATAAAATTCTTCATACAATTGTTGATGCAAAGAACAACAAGATTATGGCCTGTCTAAACGACATCATAGAAGCGCAGAGTTCGCTTGACGAATTTGCGACATGCTTTTCTGGTAGAGACAGTATGCGCTTGAGCGGAGGAAATGTGAGGGTGGGCGTGGACACTGGAACTGGCAACACTGAGCGAACGCCTCGAGAATCTTGAAGATCGCTCCCACCGCGATAATCTGATATTACACGGCATTGATGACACTGCTTCCGAAACATGGACCCAGTGAAGAAAAAGTGTGAATATTCTTAACAGAACGTTGAAGCTTAACCTGGGTACCCATGACGAACACATATCTCGTGCGCAAAGGCTGGGAAAGCACGCCCCGGGAAGATGCGGACCCGTCATAATTAAATTCACATCTTTCTAGTTACGCGAGAGCGTCTTGGTCGAAAGAGCCAAACTCAAGGCTGGTGGCGTGTCGGTTTACGAAGACTTAGTACGGTTACGGAAGTGAGCATATAAAGTTTCTCGAATATGGAAAACCTAGCAAACAGCAGTTTACAGTACGGTATAACAGACTATATATAAAGAGAAAGTGCTTTGTCCACTCGCGAACAATTGACAGTATCTGTGAACTGGAATCTTACAGAGAAGGAAGTGCGAACGACTATTTGTCTGCTTCTACGTCTGCACTTCATGGCCATTCTTGTCCTTGCACACACATCAAATATTACGACCCTCGACGTGGGAAGCATGTCCTTCCAACTATCAAATGTCAGAATCATAATCAATAAGCGAGATGCGTTCATTGCCTGCTGTCATTGCCTCGTGTTGTACTGACATGGTGGCGCTTACAGAAACATGCCTTTCCCCCGATGTAGTCAGTAGCGAACTATTTGACTTCGACAAAAACTACACCATCCATCGCTGTGATCATAGTAACGAAAAAGGGGGAGGTGGACTTAGAACAGTAGCCTGTAACGTAGAGTCAGGCATTCATTTATGTTTAATGAAGGAACATTACAGGAAGACTGGAAAGTTGCTAGGGTGAAGCCATTACACAAATCAGGGGACAAAGCTCGCATAACAAAATTACAGGCCAATTTCACTAACCTCTACATCCCGTAAGCTCTTAAAGAGAAAGTGCTTTCACATATCATTCACAAACATATCATTAGTTTTCTTGACGAACATAAAGCTTTAACAGATATGCAGCATGGTTCTAGAAAAGGCCGCTCGACAACCACTCAGCTTGTTGAGATCGTGCATGACATTGCTAGCACTATAAACAAAGGGAAACAAACTGATGCCATATTTATGGATTTCAGCAAAGCTTTCGATAAAGTATCTCGTGTTAAACTGATTCATAAGCTACGCACTGTGTTGAAAATGACAAAATGGTAGCATGGATTGAAGCCTGCCTTACTGCTCGCCACCAATTTGTTAGTTTAAATAAAACAGTGTCAGATATAGTTCTTGTCAAGTCTGGCGTCCCGCAAGGATCCGTTCTTGGACCACTTTTCTTCTTGTTATATATAAAACGATATCGTCGCTAACTTATCTGTGAAAGTCAGGCTTTACGCTGGCGACTGCGTGTTGTACGAAGAAATAACAACGGAAGAAGACAAACTTAGGTTAGACTGGGATTTTAATAAAGTAGTTGATTGGTGTCAGCAATGGCAAATGCGTCCTAATTTTGAAAAGACAGTATATATGCGGGTAACATTAAAAAAGAAGCCACTAATATATTGCTATGGTACAGAAGACGTTCCCTTGTCAGAAGTTACGCAGTATAAATTCATGGGCCTTTACATAACGAGTGATCTTCGTGGTCAAAACACCTTGACACAGTGCTTGCAAAGTGCCGCCGTAAGTTTTTCTTTTTAAGACGAGAATTAAAATTTTGTACACCAACAATACGTCTCTTGGCATATAAAACACTCGTCCGCCCTGCTTTAGAATATGCCGTAATTATATGGGACCCGTTCACTAAAACGGACGTGGGAAAACTAGAAGGCTTACAAAAAAGCTGTTAGATTCGTCTACAATACGTATGGCCGTACTTCAATCACTGACCTTCTATCACGAAATGGCTTACCTGCTGTTACTCGTCGAAATCGCGTATGTCGTTTAAAATTATTTTTTCAACTAATGAAAGGTCAGTACAAGATCAACACGTCCCACCTTCTGGCATATTCGTCAGGATACGATACCAGGCACAGACACTCACTAGCTGTAACACCATTCACGACACGTGTGAACTGTTTTAAGTATTCTTTCGTTCCTAGAACGATAGCGGATTGGAACAAATTGCCCAATAAAACTGTGACACAGGATTCACTATCACAATTTGATTGGCACCTTCAGTAGGAAGGATTTTCTTGTTTGGCTGAGGTGTTTTTCGTGCGTTTCTTACTTTTTTTACTTTTTTTACTCATGCTAACTCATTGTCTGTTTGATTTTAAGAATTTTAGAATCACGTCACTTGCCTGTTTGTTTTGTTCTTTTAAGCGCATGTGCGAACAAACTCATTGATTGTTTTCCCTTGTTATTTTTCTGTTTTTGTGCACCTATATATGTACCACGCAGCCAATATCTTGTAGAAGATCGCAGAATCTATAAATAAAATAAAATAAAGATAAATATCAGTGAATTCTTCCTTAGAACTTGTTTGTGCAGACATCCCTTCACGTCATCAGTGTGCTCCATTTTGCGTGTACTACAGGCCGCCCAAACGGATCCTGATTTTGTAAAGAAGTGCATGATGTGTTCATCTCATTAGTCCTGCAATATCCACATTCTCATCTGTTCCTGTTAGGAGAGTTCAACTTTCCTAAAATTAATTGGTCAGATATCAGCCCTACAAACACGGAGGCGACCGCGGAGAATAAACCATTTGTCAATTTATGTTTAGATTTCAATTTAACTCAACTGGTCATAGAAACAACAAGAATAGCCCTTACGTCTGCTAATGTACTGGATCTGATCCTGACACGACACCAAACTTGCTGAACTCACTGACTTGTTTTCCTGGTGTAGTGACGACTTCTGCCTGCAATTTACTTTAAACGTGACATTTCACACCGAACTCCTGTTACCAAAACCATGAGAAACTACATAAAAGGGGACTATGCTGCAATAAATAAGGAACTTGAACAGTTTATTGATAGCTACATGCCTGGCTCTTTTGACCGATCAGTAGAGCAGAATTTGTGCCGGTTTGGAGGCAAAGTTGCCTCGTTGGTCGACAGGCATGTACCACTTCAAGTTATATAAAAAAAAAGCAGTGATCGCAATGTCTCAGAACAAACCTAAAAATAGCTCCTAAATAGACAAAGAACGCCTCTTCCGCTCTGCAAAGCACAACAGTGTTTTATTTGGAAACTTTATTGTGAAGCTCTCTCCGCGTGTCTCTCTTCATAAAAAAATCACAGCATATCCACGGAGTGAATGATGATGAGTGGGCGAAGCTGCGGAGGTTCATCGGTAAACCGTGAATCTTCCGTGAATTCTGCCCAGTACATCATCACCGACGTGAGATCGGGCGCGTTTATACTAAAGGTTCGATGAGAGTTATGACGACTTGCAGCTTACTTTAATTTTACATGTACGCTGTGAATTTTCATTGTTTAATCACGCACAGGAGAAATCGCACACGCGCACTACCTTGGAGGTCAAAATCCAGTGCCTATATATACGGGGTGGTCAGTGAACGGCTGTGCAGCGCGAGCGGTCGGTTTTTTCAATCAAGACGTTGCCGCGACGCTGCCTCGCGACGCTGCCTGCGTCGGCGCCGCTGCGCCGCGAGTTGAATACAATCTATAAAATTGTATTCAGACGACTCTGTCCTGTACCGTAGAATAACTCACGGAAACGACAACTTACTTCTTCAAGCTGATCTTAATCGCGTCTCTGACTGATGTAGTCTAATGACTCTTAACGTAACTAAATGTAAAATCATGACAATCACGTTTTTCTGGCACTCCGAAACGTTTTAACTACACATTAAATGGATCTGAATTAGAGCAACTAAATACTTACAAATACCTTGGTGTTTACATAGCAGACGATCTTTCGTGGCAATTGCACATTACCTGCATCATTAACAGCGCAAACCGTTCTCTTCGTTACCTTCGCAAGAACTTTCTCCAAACACCAACACATCTTAAACTACGGCTATATCAAACACGAGTCCGGCCAAAACTCGAGTACGCTTCTGCCATATGCGATCCACCTCAATCAGCGTTAACTGAAGCTTTAGAAGCTGTCCAGAACTGCCCAGCCCACTTCATTCTCAACAAACATGCTCGTACTGCAAGCGTCACCTTACTCTTCACCTCCCAAATCTGCTAACCAGAATAACAAGTTTCCGTCTGTCGCTTCATAAAGTTTTCTTCCATAATCAAGTACTTTGAGAGGAATGATTCTCAGAACCTGCTTACGTGTTCACCACCCAAATAAAGTAGCCATTCCTTTCTGCCACGCCAACCTCTTTTTGCATTCTTTCCTTCCGAAAACAAGCAGGCACTGGAATCACCTCCCCCCCTCCGTCGCTGCCACTAAGGACCAAGCGCTCTTCAAGTCTGCAGTTTCGGAACATTTTATGGTGTAACTGCAAACTATCGTTTCTTTCGCGTTTTTAGCTATTGCTAATTATTGTATTTGCTTCGCTGTTGTTATAACTGTTAGTTTCCTGAGCTGATATTGTACCCACCCCCCTGTGTAACACCATCTGGTTCCTGAGGGTATACTATAAATACTAATAAAAAATATTATACAAATACAGCACATTACCACAACTCTCCAAGCACATATTTATTAGATTAAGCTATACAAAGCGACTTGCTTAAAATGAGCCACCTGCTGCAACAAAAGCAAGATACTAAAGCCCCTGTGATAAATGAGCAAATGGGGAAGCATATGCATCAGGCAAAAAGGTACCAACAATGCAGAAAAATTCGGCAGATTCCACGCATTATGGGAATCGGTTTCATGCGAAGCAGTCAGAGTACTTCTATGCTGTAGTATATGGCGTTGAACCAATTGTTACGAGGTGTATCGACGTGTTTTTGTAAGTGTAATGGCTATGTGCACATCGTTGGCTTACCAGGCACGTCGACAACACTGGCGTTTAAAGGGTAACTTAAAGTGCGACGTAACGTCAGCCCTCACATTAGAGTACATACGTCAGTATTAACAAAACAAAGTGCAGTTTATAGTGCAATCATGTGAATATCACACGTAACGTTCGTTAAAATATTCCACCAGGGTCTAACAATGCTTCAATATAGCTTGCTGAATCATAGGAATACAAATGTAATGTTTATGAGACTTCATGCTTGTGATGCGCTGCCGGTGGACACGGACGAGAAAAAACTAGGAAAACAACACAGGGGTATTGCGCATGTACTTCTTTTCGTTGTGTGCCGTTTTCTCGCGCCCCTCAGTCATCGTGAACAAATACCAACTCGCCCAACTTTTTTACCTTACTGAGCATCACCCTGTGTTGCTTTCGTCGTTTCTTCTAGTTCGTGTCCACCGGCGGCGCATCACAAGCATGAAGATGTACCAACTAGTCCCCATTGCCGCGTTATTAGTTTATTACACTATTATAAAAGCGGAGCCAACACTGGAGCCACAATTGACGTGTACCTGACGTGACGCCTGTATCGCAGCAGTACAAATGTAATGTTTATTGCTTTCTTATGAAATTTTATAGCCAGCATTGCAACCGCAATTGGCGTTGCACAGACATTACGCCTGCATAGGCTGTTTTTTCCAAACCAGATCATAGACCTGGCGTGTTCCTGTGGCTGAATACCTGATTGCCACGAAGAATGCTTGGGTTCTATTCCTGCTGGTATCCGAATTTTTATCCTTTGCATTCCCCGGGTCAACGCTTCCGATGTCGGTTTTTCCTAACGCTCTCTCATTTAAATTACCAATCTCTGTTCTCGCCGTTCCTGGATAGATATAAACTGTCAATCACCTGTGGCGCATACCCGTACACCGCGACCGCTGGTAAAAAGATAGGTGCCACACGTGTCTAGAGGAAAGGGTTTTACGACGTAGGCGACAGGCTTTTCACGTTATTCATGTCATGACCCGACGGTCATATTCCGTCGAATCCTCTTATCCTCCCATGCCAGTTTTCGTCTACACGAAGCTAAGGAGGCGATCATGAGAGCACCCAGACGTAGGTGGCTAGATAGATAGATAGATAGATATAGATAGATAGATAGATATAGATAGATAGATAGATAGATAGATAGATAGATAGATAGATAGATAGATAGATAGATAGATAGATAGATAGATAGATAGATAGATAGATAGATAGATAGATAGATAGATAGATAGATAGATAGATAGATAGATAGATAGATAGATAGATAGATAGATAGATAGATAGATAGATAGATAGATCAAAGTACCAAAGGTTCGCTAAGAAATGCTTCGCATTTAAAAAGTTATCCCTACGGTCAATATAACCATTTTCCCGATTACCTCAGCCGCCCCGCCATGGTGGTCTAGTGGTTATGGCGCTCGGCTGCTGACCCGAAGGTCGAGGGATCGAATCCCGGCCGCGGCGGCTGCATTTTCGATGGAGGCGAAAATGTTTGAGGCCCGTGTACTTAGATTTAGGTGCACGTTAAATAAGCCCAGGTGGTCGAAATTTCCGGAGCCCTCCACTGCAGCGTCTCTCATAATCATATCGGGGTTTTGGGACATTAAACCCAGATATTATTAGCTCAGCCCTGCTTACCATGCCTATAAAAGGACGTCCCACTCATTTACCGTGCGTGAAAAAAAGGAAAATTGGAAAGCATCAGTTCTGGTGCTGAAAGGAGTAAGGGACCTAGAATGACGATGTCCTCTTTCTCGGCTTAAGAGGGGAATATATAATCATCTAGATTTAAAAGGACCCTCTAGCACTTTTTCAGACCTCATTGTTTTAGATTTTTCACTTGCGGGTTGCGTAGACGGAAGGCTGAAGAGATTAGTGCAGCAAGAACGGCAGCGACAGGGGCACGCAGTCCGAAGTTATTCAAGCCTAGAACACTCAAAATGCAATATAATGGAGGCCTATGCTCAACTTGATTTTGGCGGGGTCACCTGACCACATTTCACTTGCCCTGGGACATTTGATGGCGCGCCAATTCAATGAAATGAAAGATCCTACGTACGGGAAGCTTGCATACAATGTTGCCCTTTCGTTCAAACGTAATCTTGACGCCGTTGCGATAGTGACAAACAATGTGGTGCATGAAGAGTGAACTGCATGTGCGAAACGAGGCAAATCGCGAACGCCTCTATCATGTTTTGTAGTTTTAGTCATCTTTATTGTTGCGACGGCGTCCATATCAACGCTCTTACGTTTTTTAAAGACGATTGTCTTTCTTGGGATAACTGAACGCAGACATTTTGGTCTCTGTCTGTCACACGATTCAGCCACCCGGCCTAAGTTTAAGCAGTTTCTGAACCCGCAGCCATCTTGAACTGGTACTTGCGTTCATGCTTGTTGGGAACTAAAAAGCCACACACATATAAGCAACGGCAAAGTGTGCGTGTTTAACAACGTGAGTGTGTATAGGGAGAGACCACATGGCCTCTCCGTGTTTACATCTGTGCGCGGCTGTGAATTATGTGCTATTGCAGCCGCCGTGAACAAAATACATGTAGAGTCACGTTTCCCCGGGACGCCGCTCTCGCCATGTATTGTAAACAAGAGAGCGACGGAACGGCCCTCCTCCTCCTCGAGGACCCCGCCTCCATCGGGGCAGTCTGCTCGAGGCTCTGTAACTACGAGCAGCTCAATAATGTTTCTCTTCCGCCCTCTGATCCGGCGTTCTTGATATACAACAGTTTTGGCGACGAGGATGGGATCTCAGATGGTATATCCGATGGGACCGAAGGTGGCATCTCCGATTGAATCAAAAGAGAAGTGTTAACAACATCTTGCTGTGGTGAAACTGGACTGTTCAATCATGGCAACATCTGCAGACGGGATAGCAGCATCAGGAGATCGCAGCGTGGTTACGACGCCGGTTGGAAGGCTTGCTGAGTTCAGTCCCGATACTGGAAGCATCGAAGTCTACATCGAAAGATTCGAGGTCTTCGCAAGCGCTAACAACATTGACGAGCCGAGGAAGGCGCAAGTGTTCTTGACAGTATTAGGTGAAAAAGCCTACGTGACACTACGAAGCCTTCTGCTGCCTAAGAGTCCTGCTGACTCCAAGTATGCTGATATCACGAAAGTGCTGCGCGAGCACTACGCACCACGGAGATCCATAGTCACGGAACGGTACAGGTTCCATCGCAGGGATCAAGGCCAAAGTGAAACAATTGGAGAATTCGTCGTCGAGCTCAAGAAGATAGCGGCAACATGCGAGTTCGGCAGCTTCTTTGAAGAAAGTCTTCGAGATCGGCTAATCTCGGGTCTTCGCAGCGAGGACATCCGATGCCCTCTGCTGTCGTTACCGAACAAGCAGGCGACATGGGAACGAGTTCTAAACATCGCCACCGCCATAGAAACCGCAAAGAACGACACCAAAGAAATTCTCCCAGCTCCTGCGGACGTCAACTGGCAGAACAAGCCGACGCCTAAATGGAAGCCAATGAGCAAAAGCAAAACAGCGTCCACAATGGGGACTGCCACCTGTAAACGAGGGAAGCCGCGGAAAGAAGGACTTTCTCGCGAGGGACAAGGAAAATGTTTCAGGTGTGGTGATGAGCATTTTGCTAGGGCATGTCCATTTTTGCAGAGTCAGTGTTTCAAATGTTGGAAAAAGGGCCATGTTGCTAAAATGTGTCGAACTAAACAAACGCATTGCATTGACCAAAGGGCAACAGAGGCGAAACTGTTAGCAATAGGGCATAACCAGAGAGATGGTCAGACATCTCTTTTAGTAGTAAAGCTACACATAAATGGCAAAGAGGTTCCAATGGAACTTGATACAGGATCAGCAGTGTCTCTAATGTCGGAAAGCGAATTCGAAAAACGTTTTCCCGATGCTGAGTGGTCCGCAACTGATGTCCGCTTGGTCACATACAACGGAACACCCGTAAATGTGAAGGGTTGCGCGCAGGTTGATGTGAGCTATGGCACACAGCGCCATGAGCTGCCGCTTGTAATAGTCAAGCATGAATCGGGCTTGAGGATGCCAACACTTTTGGGGCGTAACTGGTTGTCGAAAATAAGGTTAGATTGGTCAGAAGTCGTACCTGTGTACAACAGTCAGACAGAAAATTCTCTTTTGAAAAAGTACCATGAAGTGTTTGCAAAAGGATACGGTACAATCAAGGGCTTCAATGGGAGCATTGTTCTGAAAGTGAATGTGTCACCCCTTTTTTGTAAGGCTAGACCAGTTCCATACGCCGTGTTGGAGCAAGTTGAAAAAGAATTGCATGACCTTGAGAGAGCTGACATCATATATCGAGTCAAGCACAGTGAATGGGCGACCCCTCTTGTGATAGTGCCAAAGAAAGACAATTCTGTTAGGATATGTGGGGACTACAGAAATACTGCAAATCCGCGTATAGAGGTGGATCAATACCCACTGCCTTTACCGGAGGACATCTTTGCATCTGTAGTAGGAGGCACAAATTTCACAGTTCTAGATCTCTCTAAGGCTTACCTGCAACTTCAACTTGATGAACGCGCCCAAGAGCTATTGACAGTGAACACTCATTTGGGTCTTTTTAGATTTAAAAGACTGCCGTACGGAGTAGCAAGCGCTCCTGCGATGTTCCAAGCAGTAATGGACCACATTTTACGAGGAATTCCTGGCACTGCATACTCATAGATGATGTCCTTATTTCAGGAAAAGATAAGCAAGAGTGCTACGAAAGAACCGAAAGAGTGCTTAAGAAGCTACAGGATCATGGAATCCGCGTTAATGCAGAAAAATGCTCGTTCTTTCAAAGTAAAGTGCGCTATCTGGGACACGTAATTGACAAGAATGGGTTGCACCCAGCACCAGACAAGGTGGAAGCTATCATGCATGCTCCACAGCCAAAGGATGTTACACAGCTCAAAGCATTTCTTGGCCTCGTTAACTTCTATGCGAAGTTCATGCCAAATCTGGCAACTCTGCTTACGCCATTACACAACTTGCTACGCAAAGAAAGTGCATGGAAATGGTCAAGTCAGTGTGACAAGTGTTTCAGAGAATGCAAAGAATTGCTGTGTAATAACCAGCTATTGCAGATTTATGAGGTCAGAAAAGATTTGCGTCTGACATGTGATGCGTCTGCATACGGCCTATGGGCCGTGCTGTCTCATGTGGTTGATGGTCATGAAAAACCTGTTGCCTTTGCGTCTCGATCAATGACCCAAACTGAGCGCAATTACGCGCAAATCGAGAAAGAGGGACTTGCCATTATTTTTGGAATCAAGAAATTTCACGAGTACTTGTATGGTCGCAAGTTCGAAATTTTCACGGATCACAAGCCACTGACTGCTCTTTTTGACCCTAAGCGTCCAGCAAGCTCTGTGGCTGCTGCGCGAGTGCACCGTTGGTTACACGTACTGTCAAATTACCGTTACCCAGGCACGTAGGCAAGGGGGGGGGGGCCGCCCCTCCCCCCCCCCCCGAAATTCGTCCAGCCTTTTATGTTCCCGGGCAATTTTTTTTCTTTTTGCCATGAAAAGACTTTCTTTCGAATAATTAGGCCTTGGCCCCCCCCCCCCCCCCGAAAAAAAATCCTGGCTACGTGCCTGCCGTTACCAGGTCACGTATAAGGCAGGACGTACGATTGGCAATGCTGATGGTTTGTCGAGGCTCCCCCTGCCTGAAACTACTGAAGAGTCTGAAAGCATTTTTTATTTTGCATCGATACAAGACCTTCCTGTCACAGTTAAAGACGTTGAGCTAGAGACAGCCAGAGATGAAGTACTCCGCGTTGTACGTGAATTCACATGGAGCGGTTGGCCAAACAAAGTTTCTGACGAGCTAAAGCCGTACTTTGTAAGGAAGTTAGAAATGAGTGTGCACATGGGTTGTTTAGTATGGAATAACAGAGTTGTGATTCCCGCTTCACTTCAAAGTGACGTTCTTGGATTGCTGCACGAACAGCACATCGGTATCACTAAGATGAAGGCAATCGCTAGATCAATGGTCTGGTGGCCTGCTATTGATCGCAGTATTGAGGAAATCACTAGAAAGTGTGATATTTGCCAGAGTGTTGCTTCGTTCGGTCAGCCCACTCCATTGCAACCGTGGAGATGGTGTGAGAATGCGTGGGAGAGAGTACACTTAGATTTTGCTGAGAAAAATGGCAAATCATTTCTCCTTGCTGTGGACTCCCATTCGAAGTGGCTAGAGGTAAAAATCATAAACTCCACAACAGCGCAAAAGACAATCGAAGTAGTGAGATCTATGTTTGCTGCATATTGTCACGTGGTCGTGACGTCGACGAAGACAGCAGTCAGCACGTCCGAGATGAAACTGTTTATTTGGCCGAACTTGTGGCTGGGAGACTGAAAGTCAAACTACAGCAATATACTGATAGCGTCGAACAGAGCGTCGACCGTCGATCAACTGACAAGCGGTCAAGCGCGTCGGTTTTTATAGAGGCGCTATCGAACTTTCCAGCAATATCGCTGGTGGCGGCATTATCTCTAGACAAAGCTGGAACATTCGCGTGCAGGGCGCAATCTTAACAAAACGATCTACTACAATCTCGAAGTTTCTCGAACACTGCTTCGCGGACAGCGTCGAGCGTTGATAACCGTCCCTGCCGGTCAAACCCGAATGAATCAAAACAAGACAAGAAGTGGGCGTGGCATTGCCCCCCTCTGAAAAAGCATCGTCCCGATGCTTGTGAAAGATCAAAGAAGAGAGAAAGACAAGAAAAAAAAACAAGTGCATACATAAATAAATTACAATAACAAAGGTAAAAGTAGAGTCATCAGGTTCGCTAACGTGCAAAAAACGGCTTAAGGCGCACGACATGAACGACTTCAGGTCGTGCGCGGCGTCGCTGGGAGTTCGAAATGCCGTCCGGGACGACCTCGTAGTCAAGAGCGCCGAGACGTCGAAGAACCTTGTATGGTCCGAAGTATCGCCGAAGGAGTTTTTCGCTAAGCCCACGTCGGCGTATCGGCGTCCAGACCCAGACACGGTCACCGGGCTGGTATTCCACGAAGCGTCGTCGAAGATGGTAGCGACGGCTGTCGGTGTGCTGCTGGGTCTTGATGCGCAGGCGGGCGAGCTGTCGAGCTTCCTCGGCACGTTGTAAGTAAGCGGCGGCGTCGAGGTTTTTTTCGTCGGTGACGTTCGGTAGCATGGCGTCGAGCGTCGTCGCCGGGCTCCTTCCGTAGACCAACTTGTACGGCGTCATCTGCGTCGTTTCTTGGACGGCCGTGTTGTAAGCGAAGGTCACGTACGGAAGGACGGCGTCCCACGTCTTGTGCTCAACGTCGACGTACATGGCCAGCATGTCGGCGATGGTCTTATTTAGACGCTCGGTGAGGCCATTGGTCTGCGGGTGGTAGGCGGTGGTGCGGCGGTGGCTCGTCTCGCTGTATCTTAAGATCGCCTGAGTTAGGTCCGCAGTAAAGGCGGTACCTCTGTCTGTGATGAGGACCTCTGGGGCGCCATGGCGCAAGACGATGTTCTCCACGAAGAACTTGGCTACCTCGGCGGCACTGCCTTTGGGCAAGGCCTTTGTCTCGGCGTAGCGGGTGAGGTAGTCAGTTGCTACGACGATCCACTTGTTGCCGGAAGTCGACGTCGGGAACGGCCCCAGTAGGTCCATCCCGATTTGCTGGAACGGCCGGTGAGGTGGTTCGATTGGCTGCAGAAGTCCCGCGGGCCTCGTCGGCGGTGTCTTCCGTCGCTGGCAATCTCGGCAAATCTTAACGTAGTGGGCGACGTCGGCAGCAAGGCGTGGCCAGTAGTATTTTTCCTGTATTCTGGCGAGCGTGCGGGAAACACCGAGGTGCCCAGCCGTCGGGTCGTCGTGTAGGGCCTGGAGGACCTCTGGTCGCAATGATGAGGGCACGACAAGAAGGTAGTCGGTTCGAAGTGCCGAAAAGTTCTTCTTCATGAGAACGTCGTTCCGTAAGAAAAACGACGGCAGTGCTCGCTTGAATACCTTCGGAACAACGGCGGTCTTGCACTCGAGGTACTCCATAAGGCCCCCCAGTTCCGCGTCGGCTCGTTGCCTTTCGGCGAAATCGTCGGCACTTATAGTTCCGAGGAAGGAGTCGTCGTCGTCCTCTTGCGGCGGCGCGTCGACGGGGGCTCGGGACAGGCAGTCGGCGTCAGTGTTTTCGTCCGGACTTGTACACGACGGTAATGTCAAATTCTTGAAGCCTCAGACTCCATCGTGCGAGACGACCTGAAGGGTCCTTCAAGTTAGCTAGCCAACATAAGGCGTGATGGTGACTGACAACCTTGAAGGGCCTGCCATAGAGGTAGGGGCGAAACTTTGACGTAGCTAGATGATGGCAAGGCATTCCTTTTCTGTTGTGGAATAGTTGGCTTCTGCATTGGATAGTGACCGGCTAGCATAACTGATAACCCTTTCAAACCCGTCAGTCTTTTGCATAAGGACGGCACCGAGTCCTACGCTGCTTGCGTCGGTGTGTATTTCCGTATCGGCGCAATCGTCGAAATGCGCAAGTATGGGTGGCGTCTGCAGGCGTCGTTTAAGTTCTTGAAATGCTTGCACTTGCGCGGTTTCCCACCTGAATTCCACGTTAGCCTTCGTGAGAAGCGTCAGTGGTTCGGCGATCCGTGAAAAGTTTTTGACGAAGCGTCTGTAATAGGCGCATAAGCCGAGAAATCGGCGCACGGCCTTCTTGTCGGTGGGTGGCGCGAAGTCGGCGATGGAAGCTGTTTTCCGCGGGTCTGGGCGCACTCCAGACTTGCTGATCACATGACCCAGAAACAGGAGCTCGTCGTATGCGAATCGGCACTTTTCTGGCTTTAGGGTCGGTCCAGAGGTCTCGATTGCTTGAAGTACTGCCTCAAGCCGCCGGAGATGCTCGTCGAATGTCGGGGAAAACACGACAACGTCGTCCAAATACACAAGGCACGTCTGCCACTTCAATCCGGCCAGTACGGTGTCCATAACGCGCTGGAACGTCGCAGGTGCCGAGCAAAGACCGAAAGGCATGACCTTGAACTCAAAGAGGCCGTCGGGCGTTATAAAAGCGGTCTTTTCTCGGTCTCTTTCGTCTACTTCGATCTGCCAATAGCCGGTCTTGAGGTCCATCGACGAAAATTACGTCGCGTTGTGAAGTCGATCCAGGGTGTCGTCTATCCGTGGGAGGGGGTACACGTCCTTCTTCGTGATTTTATTCAGGCGCCGATAATCAACGCAGAAGCGCAGTGTCCCGTCCTTCTTCTTCACTAACACCACGGGTGACGCCCACGGACTCTTTGAAGGCTGGATGATGTCGTCGCGAAGCATTTCGTCCACTTGTTTCTTTATGGCCTCTCGTTCTCGCGTCGAAACTCTGTAGGGGATCTGTCGGAGCGGTCGAGAATTTTCTTCTGTTATAATGCGGTGCTTAGCAAGGGGCGTTTGTCGGACCCGCGATGACGACGAGAAACAGTCCTTGTATTGCAGGAGCAAGGTTTTGAGCTGGTCTTGCTTGACCTTCGTAACGCTCGGGTTGACGTCAAAATCCGGTTCGGCACCTCTATTCGTCGAAGCAGGTTCGGCAGCATCGAAGAGGGCGAAAGCATCGCTGGCGGCTACACATTCGTCGATGTAGGCAACCGTCGCACCCATGTTGAGGTGCCTATATTCGTGGCTGAAGTTTGTCAGCAGTACCTTTGCTTTACCGTCATGCAGCTCGGCGATACCTCTTGCGACGCAAATTTGACGGTTCAGAAGTAGTTGCTGATCGCCGTCGATTACGCCTTCAAGGTTCGCAGGTTTTTCGGTGCCGACGGAAATAATGACGCTGGAGCGCGGCGGAACGGTCACCTGCTCTTCTATCACCTTCAGTGCATGGTTCCCTGGCGTCGCGTGGGGTGGCAGCGCTTTGTCTGAGGTTAGTGTTATCGACTCAGACCTCAGGTCGATAACGGCGCCGTGGTCACTTAGGAAGTCCATTCCGAGTATCACATCCCTGGAGCAGTTTCGTAGGATTACAAAGCTCGCAGGATAAGTCCGGTTATTGATGGTGACTCTCGCCGTGCAGACACCAATCGGCGTTATCAGGTGGCCTCCAGCTGTCCGGATTTCGGGTCCACTCCAAGCGGTCTTTACTTTCTTCAGCTTGGTGGCGAATGGCCCACTGACGACGGAATAGTCGGCTCCTGTGTCGACGAGAGCTGTGACGCTGTGGCCGTCGATAAGAACATCGAGGTCGCTAGTCCGTCGTCTTGCGTTGCGGTTAGGTCGTGGCGTCGGATCACGGCTTCGTCGATTGGCCCCGCTGTTTCGACGTTGCGTCGTCAGGTTTTCTTCGGGCCGCGAAATTTCGTCGTGAGGGCTCCGTCCGGTTTGTGTCGTGTTCTGAAGGTCTCGTCGCGTTGTCGTCGTCGGCGGCCGCGGAGGATCTTCGGCACTTCGTCGTACAGCAACCGCACCTCCATCGGTTGCTGCCCTTAGTTTCCCGGATACGGGCTAGGCGACCGGCCCCGGTTTGGGCCAGTGTACTGCCGGCGGTGCGGTGACATGTAGCGGCCGGGCGACGGCGATCGGGAAGGTCGTCGTTCTTGCCACTGTGTTCCGGTGAGGTAGTCGTCAATGTCGCGAGGCCGTTCGCCTGGCTACGGGCGCGGCGCGTTGATGGCGAATCCGCGTAGCCCCATCTGTCGGTATTGGCAGCGGCGGTACGTGTGGCCGGCCTCCCCGCAGTGGTAGCAGAGCGGGCGGTTGTCAGGGGCACGCCAAACGTCGGTCTTTCGGGGGGCGCATTCTTGTCCTGTCGGCGGGCGGTACGGCGTCGTTGGTGGTGGCGGCGGTGCCTGGCGGCGGAACTGCTGCGGCGGCGCGGCGTCTTGACGCGGGCGAGGAGGGGGGGCGTTGCGTCGGGCTGCAGCAGCATAGTTCATTGCTTGCAGCTGCGGCTGCGCTGCATAGGGGGTGCCCAGCGACTGCTGGATTTCCTCGCGGACCATGTCGGCGATCGAATCCACTTGAGGCTGCGCTGAAGGCAACAGCTTGCGCAGCTCCTCCCGCACTATCGCTCTGATGGTTTCCCGTAGGTCGTCGGTGCCTAGCGAGTGCGCTTCGGTGTAGCCTCTCGACAGGGTTGAGCGGTTGTACTGCTTCGTCCTAATCTCGAGGGATTTTTCAATTGTTGTAGCCTCCTTTAGGAATTCGGTGACAGTTTTCGGTGGGTTCCACACCAATCCTGCAAAGAGGTCTTGTTTCACTCCCCGCATAAGGAAGCGCACCTTTTTTTCCTCAGGCATGGCAGCATCGGTCAGGCGGAAAAGTCGCGTCATCTCTTCCGTGTAGATAGTGACCGTCTCATTCGGTAGCTGTGCTCTTGTCTCCAACAAAGCAGCGGCCTTTTCCTTGCGGACGATGCTCGCGAAGGTATTGAGGAACGTTGTCCGAAAGAGGTCCCAGGATTGAAAGCTCGATTCATGGTTTTCGAACCACGTCTTCGCGGCGTCTTCTAAGTAGAAGTAGACGTGGCGCAGCTTCTCTTCAGTGTCCCAGTGGTTGAAGGCGGCGACTCGCTCGTACGTCTCCAGCCAGCTCTCCGGGTCTTCAAACGACGATCCACGGAAAGTTGGTGGCTCCCTTGGCTGTTGCATCACTACCGTTGTAGGTGGCAGGGGATCTGTCATCGTCTCGGCGGTCGGTGTGACGGTCTTCGGCTGCCTGGTGTTTTCGGGAAGGAGCCCGTACTCTGGTTGTAGTCCCTTCTGCCGGCGGCTGGTTCGAGGATCTGGGTTGTCCTTACAGTCGTCTTCTTCGCGGCTTGGGCTTGGGTCAGCGCTCCGCGGTGGCGTCCGGATCATGAAGCAGCACCTCCACCAGATGTCACGTGGTCGTGACGTCGACGAAGACAGCAGTCAGCACGTCCGAGAAGAAACTGTTTATTTGGCCGAACTTGTGGCCGGGAGAATGAAAGTCAAACTACAGCAATATACTGATAGCGTCGAACAGAGCGTCGACCGTCGATCAACTGACAAGCGGTCAAGCGCGTCGGTTTTTATAGAGGCGCTATCGAACTTTCCAGCAATATCGCTGGTGGCGGCATTATCTCTAGACAAAGCTGGAACATTCGCGTGCAGGGCGCAATCTTAACAAAACGATCTACTACAATCGCGAAGTTTCTCGAACACTGCTTCGCGGACAGCGTCGAGCGTTGATAACCGTCCCTGCCGGTCAAACCCGAATGAATCAAAACAAGACAAGAAGTGGGCGTGGCAATATGGATTGCCACACGAAATTGTTACAGACAATGGCCCTCAGTTCAGAGCCCAAGGATTTGAGGTCTTTCTAAAAGCAAACGGTGTGAAACACACGCTAACTCCTCCTTACCGCCCACAATCAAATGGGGCGGCAGAAAGAGCAGTACAAACGCTGAAGAAGTCGCTTCTGCTGCAGGGAGTAAGTGACCAAAAGAAAAACCAGCAAACAACACTACAACAACAAGTGGATAACTTCGTGTTTGGGTACAGAACCACTCCCCATACATTCACAGGGCAGACGCCAGCTGAATTGTTCTTGAGAAGGAAACGGCGCACGCGGCTCTCAATGCTGAAACCAGACCTTGCACGAAAAATGAACGAAAAAACAACGCACATAAAGGAGAGCGCGGACAAACACCGAGGTCGCTCAAGACAGTTTGAAAAAGGGGATCTCGTTTACGTAAGAAGCGTTCGAGGTGAAACCGTTAAGTGGTTTCCCGGAAAGATAGTTCACAGAAGGTCCGCCATGACATACCTAGTGTTTGTTTCGGGGCAAGTAAGATTCTGCCACGTAGACCATTTGCGCAGCCGCAGCGCGCCAGGCGATGTCCCATTTCACGGGGACGATATAAGCTGCCCACAGACGGGTAATGGAAACGAAGCGCAGACCGTCGGCACGGCGCCGTCAGCTCCAGGCTTGACGCCGTCGCGATCAGACGCGGAGCCCTCGGAATCACCTCCCAACACAGACAGTGGAAACGGGAACGTTCTCAGGCGGAGTACGCGCACGAGACGTTTTCCTGAACGTTTGAATTGCGACACCTTTAGTCTTAGGGGGGAGGAAGATGTTGGGAACTCAAAAGCCACACACATATAAGCAACGGCAAAGCGTGCGTGTTTAACAACGTGAGAGTGTATAGTGAGAGATCACATGGCCTCTCCGTGTTTACATCTGTGCGCGGCTGTGAATTATGCGCTATTGCAGCCGCCGTGACCTAAATACATGTAGAGTCACGTTTCCCCGGGACGCCGCTCTCGCCATGTATTGTAAACAAGAGAGCGACGGAACGGCCCTCCTCCTCCTCGAGGACCCCGCCTCCATCGGGGCAGTCTGCTCGAGGCTCTGTAACTACGAGCAGCTCAATAAAGTTTCTCTTCCACCCTCTGATCTTGCGTTCTTGATATACAACATTAACAGACAAAAAACAACTTATAATTTATTAACCCTTTGTACGACAGTGGGACACATACGGCCCACTTTCCCGTCAGCAGGAAAAATTGTCTCCCACATCACGCGTTGCAATTAGCGCAACTCTAAGTCACTCATATCTTACCCAAGTCTTCGTAATGTCGAGGAAAATGCTTTTACCACGCTTTCAAACGGCGGAAGTAGTGTTAAATTGGCGCTGGATTTCGACAAATGTTTTATGATACGTTCTGAATTTTCCTCTTCTTCAGATAGAAAGAGCCTACCAATCTAAATGCCGGATAATTTCCTCTTTTTCTGGTTTTTCAGAGAGGCGATTTGAGCTTCCAGTCATCATGTGTTTTTGTAAATTTGCGCAATAACTTGACCGATAAACGCATCGAAACACAATCCCCTGCGTAATTGCCACGCTCATCCCTCAGCGTAATTGCGGATATTCGTGCGTAGAAATATTTTGCTTTATATCATACAACTCTTGAAAAGCAGGTACATATTCAGAGACAACAGCCGTACTCGAAAATTTCGACAGCAAAAGCAAGGACAGGCAAATGGACAAAAAATGGTTTGTACATGCGGTGAAGTAAGCTTTACAGGAACAGACCACGGTGCCATGAAGGCTCACAAGAGGCGCAGGTGGTGTTCTAGTGCTGGAAATGAGGTCCGCACAACTTTCCTTAGCACAACTTGAGAAGTGATACACTGTGCCACTTGCTTCGGCCGTTTCCATCCCAAATACCCGTTGATGCAATCTCGAGATGGTGCCTTCATGAGACAGTGGGACCGTGTTTTCCCAATTTTTGAAAACACTCTCCCCACTTTTTTTCAATAGACTACTGGCTTGATTATGATGAAATTTGTTTTATACTATTTCTTTGCAGCTCATATTAATATACCACAGCCGGTTTTTATATGATAGTGTCAAAAATATAGGCAAACCCAGAGAGGGTTAACTCACATTGGAGCCGGTACACCGGCCTTCGTCAGAGTTCAATATGGTAACGGTGCGCCGTCGTTTTTAAGCCCTTGGACGGTACCACAGTCTTACTTGTTTTTGTTTTCTCTTGTAAAAGGGCGCAAAGGCGGAAGAATGCACTTGGGGGGCGCCACAAGTATGCGCGTGAAAAGATCATGTTTACATCTTTCAGCGGAACAGTAGTCAGATGCAGTTGGACACGTGCAAGTACACAGAAGACATATAATCCGCTTTGTCTGTTCAAAAGGAGAGGCCATGCAGGACGCTACATCATGTTGCAGTTTTTTGCGAAACAGCAGCCAGGCGCGGTTCAACACGTGCATGTACATAGCCATGGGCGTCCGGATGGGGGTGCAAGGGGGGGCGGCGGCCCCCCGCCCCCCTGGAATTTCGGATAATATCTTTCTATGCAGTAGCAATAAGCTGCACCAGCGCATCCTTTATTTTCAGTGCCTGGGCGAACGCTCTCCTCGGGCCGTCGAGCGCGCGCTCCGCGTCCGCTCGCCGCTGCCGCGCGGTGGCGCTGTGCAAGTAGACTACGGGAAGCTGGCGCTGAATGGACGCGCGTATCACGAAGCTCTCGAATTTGTGTGTGCGACCGAGTTAAATTGCATTTATGCTTCTTGCAAGCTTTCTCAGGTACAGGGGGATGGAAAGAAACGCGAACATAGCGGCGCGCTGTTTTCATAAACCGTGGTGGTAATAAAGAGATGCTAGATAGTCTTTTAATGTGTCGTGGATGACATCGTCTTTTCATCAATCATCCAGGCTATTGCCACTTGAAAATAAGTGCGAAACAGCAAAGAATGCAGATGCCGCATGCTCGCGTGTCTTTCCATCTCCGCTGTACGTATTCCGTAGGCAGTCTGTCAGTCCGTGCTGCCGGTTCGATACTTGCACTCGAGTTTGATAGTATTCGCGTTTTATTTTCTATTTCAGGCTATTGCAACCGCCCCAATGCCTTACTGTATGTCATACTGTTGTGTTCGCCTCTGCAAATGGAACTGAAAGAAATCACGATTGTCTTTTTTTTATTTCCCTTTCTTGATAAAGAAAGAAAATCTCACAGGATCCCTTATGCATTCATCTAAAACAACTGAAAGGCGAAAGCCATCTTCTTCTTTTTCTTCTAGTCAATGTATTGAACATTCCCTGCCTCCCTCCGAGATATTTCTGTGCCTAACGGGGTTTTCTTACAGCCTCAAGGATCGGAGGCAGTGCAAGCTTTCCGCACATCAGCGGAGGCATTGCACTGCCTCCATGATCGGCCCATTTTGACCAAGCGAAGATGTAATATGACGATGTCACGTGATGTGACGTCACGATGATGTCACAAAATGTTATTATCTATGACGTCATATAATGACGTCCTCACGTAATTACTTTTTGAATCACTCGTGCTGACGCCGCCGACGGTCAATTTTTGCGTTTGATGAGGCACCTAAGGCTTTCGCCTTAATACGTACATTGTTCGGCTGTCGTTCCATGAAATTCCAGCTGCCGCTGGTGTTCGGTAGAGGTGGCTTAGAGTAATTAGGCGGGATAATTGGTCTCCTGATACATTTTCAAACTACACTAGAATATGCAGCCGTCGTTTACGACGCGAAGATTTCATAGAATATAAGAAGCGGCGGCTTAAGAAGGATGCAGTAGCGTCACTCTTTGCAGACTGCCCTTCACGTTTGCAGCCCAAGGTAACAACTGAACCAAGCATGCCAAGTATCCCTAAACTTGATCGTGTTACGTCCGAACAGTCAACCAACGGATGTAGTACAAGTAGCAATGCTGCCTCTCGATCGCCGCCATGTGCAGCGCTGACATTAGGTCCAGAAGCTGAAGAATCGGAGCCCATGGACACCACATGCGCTACCGGCGAAACAACCGACAACTATTATGTACAGTGTCACAATAGATGAGTGCACAAGGCTGAGCAGGCTGCCCCATGCGACAAAAGCGTCCAGGTCGACAGCCATTGGGCCGTCTATACTTTGCTCACTACCGAAAAGGGCAAATGGAAGAAAAAAGAAAGATACCTGAGGAGCCAGATACTGAGGCTACAACAATACGTCGACAAATACAAACAACTTGCGCAAGCCACTGACAACAGGCCGCGCCATCTTTCACGCCTTTCACATTCGCTCAAGTTGAGAGTCGGCACTACGACTTTATACTTGAACGACAGCGTCTGTTCACACACATCGGTCAGTGTTGCAGGAAGCGCGCGGCATATGTAGCCATGGGCGACCGGAGGGGGGCGCAAGGGGGGGGGGGCGGCTGCCCCCCCCCCCTGGAATTGCGGTTAATAATTTTCCATGTAGAGCTACATAGCTTGATTAGCACACTCAGGCCCCACGTATTCATGTGAAACATCCTTCAGTATTACCAGCCAACTTCGCACGTTAACATTTACTATATGATTAATCTTGCCAGTCATGCCTGTGGGGTCTGAACGATATAACCACCGCCGCCCTCGGAACACTCGGAGACAGTTCACGTGGTCGGGCAACAAAAATGTGTAGGTTTATTAACACACTTTAAAGCATATATGGCGAGCTCGCCGGCCGAATTAGTAAACAAGTAACACATAACCCGCTAAAACTCATACGCTGACAATGAATACGTAACACGCTAACAATGAGTACTGGGAACATATCACGTACACTCAAGACAGTATAAGACTTACAATACAATATAACATAAGACAACATAAGACATACAATAAAACAACATAATACAATACAAATGCGGTGGCGGCGCCGCAGATGCACGACTCACCACGAGGGCCCGAGGGCAGCGAGCCGCGGTACCGTCCCCCGGACCCACCGCGACGAGACGCACATCCGCGCGCGCAGCCACACCCGAAAAGAGAGAATCACTCCTGTTTCTATGCGCCGGCCTAAATTCGCGGCGGCGATGCCGGCGCCACCGCGCTAAACTCGGGTTACAGACAGCGCATCACTGACCTTGGACGAACGCCTCGGCTTACGCCAAGCACGTGCGTTCCAAACACTGCGGCCGCGCCCAAGTTGCGGCAGTCGCCAATACAGGGATGATATAGCACACCCACATGCCTGACGCGGCAGTGAAAGAAAGGCTGCATGTGTTAACATATGCAGCCCCCCCCCCTCCTTGCGGATGCACCCCCCTGCAAAAAGTTCTGCGGACGCCCTTGTACATAGCAGACTTAATCCGCCACGATTAGTCATGGCACCTCGCTGGAATCGTTCACAGTGGCAGAAACGTCGAACCGCTCCCACTACAGAGCGGTTATCATCTTAGTGTGAAGCATAATGGGAGAGCCACTCCATGCAGGTATTTAGCGACCACGTGCTTCAACACATGTTCTAAAATGTGCTGCAGTGGCCTGTCAGTACACACACGCATATATATATACAGGGCTTGTCGGAAAACCACTGCCAATAATTGGCCAGGACCGCTTGATATTGGCGGAGGGGGAAGTTAGCTTACGCACGTGCGGTCACACTGTCGTATGCTACCAGCTGGAGATAAACAGGTACTTTTCCGCGAAACTAGTTTTCATTTTCCGTGCAAGCCACAATGCAGCGCTCGTTGGAGCAAAGGACTGCCATCAAGTTTTGTGTAAAACTCGACAAGTCCGAAGCGGAAGCTTTTCCTGCGGTAAAGACACTTGGTGATAATTGTAAATCATATAATGTCAAGTGTACCGGCGGCATCAGGCCTTTTCAGAAGGTCGTAAAAAGGTCAGCGATAAACCCGCGCTAGACGGCCGTCAACGACCATCAGCGATGACAACGCGCCAGTGCACACCGCCTTCGTCTTGAGCCGCTTGCTTGTTGATTCAAAGTTGCCAAGGGTTCCTCAGCCACTCTGCAATCCTGACACACACGGGGCGAGCGAGCAATCAGCCGTAGGCTCCGCCCACATACGGCGCCTCGGAATGCACACTCGGATGACTTCGGATCCTCGTAATGAAGCACAAAACAAACAACTTTGCACAACCACGCTTCGTTCTATTTGGAAATAATCACTAAAACTGCGCTTTCGCGAACGACAAGCACATTGCAACAGCTCGCCGTCACTAACGACCCCGAGAGGTAGGCCTATCATGGCGGACGCCGGCCGTCGCGTACGCCGTTCGCGATCACACGTGAGCTCGTCATAGAGCGAACACGTTTAAGCTTTGTACTCGCATGTAACGCGTTAGCACACGCTATTAACTTTCTCGACGTCATCGATGTGAAGAGCGAAGGTGGAAGCGAAGCGAGCCGGCGAGCCGAGACGATGCTGTCGCTGTGTTTACCTGCGAAATGGCCTTGCATCGCTGCTCGCGATCTCGCTAGTGGTATGGAAACGGGCACTGTCTTGCAGAAATGGCGCACTTCAAACATCACTTTATTCAATCAGGAATTATTTCACGTCACAAACAAAATGTACCAGGGGCGTAGCCAGAAATTTTTTCGGGGGGGGGGGGTTCAACCATACTTGATGTATGTTCGTGCGTGCGTTTGTATGTGTGCGTGCCTATATACGCAAGCAAAACTAAAAAATTTCGGGGGGGGGGGTTGAACCCCCCCCCCTTGGCTACGCCCCTGAAATGTACTCGATGTTTATCACGCCGCCGCAAGCGGCCATGTCGGCAAATGCTCCGAGGCTCCACTCCACCGACGCGCCTTCGCCACGGTGATCGGAGCGCCGACATGGAGAGGGCGCCACCAGCGGTGTGACGACACACGTCTCCCAAGCTGTCATTGGCTGCGGGCTTCCGACGGTCCGATGCGGAAGCGAAAATATCTGCACGGTTGGATACACGCCGGACATGCGATGGGGCGATCCAATGCGACGAAACGTCACCATTCCGACTTTCGCATCGCCGCGCCGGACGTCGCATCGGAGTATTGTTGACGTCAGAGGAGCACCCGGCGAGGACCGTTGTTCATCACCCCTCTCGCTCTCTTGTCGGGATTCCTGCTCTCAAGGTATTCTGGCTGCTTCGGCCAGGAATGCCTTTTTTCTTTTTCCTGAGAGGGATGGAAGGGAGGGGGAGGCAGGCGCCGTCGTTTCATTCTTTACCGCGCGCGGGGCCTCGATTAAAAAAAATGCGCTTTCAACGACACCAAAGCTTGAGTGCACGTGATCTTGGGCGCTCCCCGCTGTGGGGCGCTAGTTTCTTATGGTATTTAGGCGGGCGTTTCGAACCGACACAAGATTGTTCTCAGTTAAAGACATGCGTTAGAACATTTATGACTCAATTTCGGGATTACTAGACACAAAGCTAAAAATTCCACTAAAAATGTCCCGAACAAAGCTTTCGCTGTCAGGGGTCCATTAACCCCTGCGGTAGCTGAAGTTGTTAACACATACCTGGACACTGCATATTGGGCGCGAGGCCTACCAATGGAGACGCGGGCGCTGCAATGTGCAGGTTTGGATCACGTGACCTCCCTCGCTCTGGCGAAAGGAAGCGGATGGTTGAATTCGTTGTTGCTAATCGCGATTTCGCGTCGTTTTCGCTTTTGAACAGACTTTTCTTGCTCTCACTTCTTGTGTGTGAACCGCTAGAGACTACACTCTCCGGAAAAGTGCAGTAAAAGTTATCGGCGGCATGGTACTTTTCCGCTGCGTGCCACAGTGCACTACGCACGCGAAAGGGGGGCGTGAGCTTTCACTTTTGCCGCCACCCGGCTTCTCACGAGCATGATGCCGCTGTCACTTCTCTTTCTTTTTTGTTATTTCAAGCCTATGGTGTTAAAATGGACACCGACCATGGATATTCACATAAAAGCAAGACGTTCCGGCTCCCGCACGGGAGCCTTGTTCAGTTAGAAATGAACGCGCAAACAGTTCGGGTATGTATGTTCTAAAATATGACTAGGCAACGTGCGGACATACTGTAAGGAGTGGGGTTCGGCGGGTCTCGTTACGGTAGCTGGCTCCCGCCGTCCGTCCCCATAGCCGATGATTCCCAGTGAGGAGGCGCGTTCTTTCAAGGAGGAACGTAGATTTATTTACATGAGTAGGGGATTGGAGTGAAAAGAGAGCAGAGAGATAACGTCAAAAGTCTTCGGCTTTTATAGCCCCGAGACCGTCACTGCAGAAGCACGGGCAAACCGGTGTCAGCGTCTCCCGCCAATCCGGTGACCTGTCGTCTTGGCGTCCGGCCTCCCGAAAGGAGGCAAAAAGTCACACAATACACTCGCCACGCCCCGAAGACTCGTAGGTGAGAAGGTCGGCGAGGAGTTTCAGTCCAAACGGGAAAGGGCCGATGACCTCCGCTTCCACTGCCAGTAATACTTGGAAGAAGCGTTGAATGATGGCTGCCACGGGTGAAGGCCCCACCTGAGTTGATGGGAACGTCTTCAACGGCGCACTCCCACGCTGACCAAAACGCACGATAAAGCGGGTGTGTCGAATTTCGGAAAACAAGCAGACCGCTCCCTCCGGCGCAGGTTAATTTTCCCTGCTGCGGTAGGGTAGAAGGCAGAAGTGACTGGGTGAGAATCTCTCCCGCGGTGCTATCTCACGCAGAGAAGAACAAGCCAAAAAGGGGTCTCCGAATTCCGACGTCCTTTTTCTGGGAAATCCATCCACGGCGACATGTCCGCTCGCCCGGCAAAAGCTCCTCCAAGAAGAATCGGCGTTCCTGCCTCCGTCTAAGCGCCGATACGGGGGGGAAGACAGCATTCTGGCAGATAGCTGCACGCTCAATGGCGTCTGCCTCGATGAATTTTAAGGCCAAACGTAACAATACGTGGCAAGTTGCCGTCATGACGATTAAGGGTGTGCGCCGTTCTCTCGATTTTCAGAGGTTCAAGATAAAGCCGATAAGACCAGTTCCTTTCTCTTTCCGTTATATATGCCTTATCCCGGTCTTCTGTGGCCAGTTGCTTGCGTGTTCGGCCAGCGCGTTCGATGAAACTTTTCTTACGTCATACAGCTGCTTGAGTCTTTGCTGAACGTTATTTGTCTCGCCGACGTAACTTCCACCACACTTTGCCAGCTTAGAAAATTCGCGCAATGAGAAGCAACAGATTGATATTAAAATCATGCCGTAGACACATGTGAAATGTCTATACTCCATCTCACAAGCACTGTGGAAGCTACGGGGTGCACGGCGGCGGTGTCCCGGCGCACTGCAAAATAGTACGCTCATTAGGCGTGTATTTTTGTTGGCCTAATAACTACAATAAGTGCTTTTGTGCGTGCTCCTATAATTTGAAACCAACTAGAAGTCCTTCGCTGTGATTATTTTGAGGATCTGCGCTTTAGTATTGTAATTTGTTTTTTAATTTTTGCCAACGTCATCGATTAAATAGTTCCTTGCACAGTCACAGATTATGTTTAAAGTTTGCCAGAATTATATTCACTGATTGAGCACTGATTTGTTAGCGTCCTTGAAAAAGCAATGAGATATTTATTGCATGCGGGCAAACAAACGCTGGTGAAAAACGCGATGCGGAGGCTCTAAAACGTGGTGCGCCGTCCTCGGCAAACATGGCTTCCTCCAGTGTAGTAGCGTCTAGTTCATACCGTTCTTCGAAAGTTCAATTTTATCCGAAAGAGGCGAAGACGCTAGCGTTAAACGTCCTAGAAGCGCTTCGGAATGAGTGCGGAGAAGGAGCCAGCATGAATTTTCTCAACTAACAAAGGTCAGCGAGCGGGCGCTTGAGAAAGAAAAGGCGGGCAGAGTGTTGGTACCGAAGTAGCGTTGGGGTGGGAAAGGACACCAGCGCAACAAGAAGCTCGACAACTTTGACCTGGGAGTGCTGCGAAGGACTGTGCACAGTTTCTTTCGCAGAAACGATATCCCCACTGTCACCAAGCACACGCCACTTGGAAGAGGACAGCGAGCTGCCATCCGTGTCGACGGCAACTATGCACTGGATGTTAAAGAAGCTTGGCATCTGATATAAGAAACGCGGTCTCGCAATGCACTCCTCATAGAAGCGACCCACATTGTGCAGTCTCGCCGCCGCTACTTGCGTCAGATTGCGGAGTTGCGGCGCCAAGGTAGGCTGATATTTTACACCGACGAAGCATGGGTAAACGCTGGCCACACGAGTAGACAAGTGTGGGTTGATGAAACCATAGATACCGTCCATAAAGCGCGTCGATCCGGGCTGTCTACAGGCCTTCAAGACCCTAGTGGAAAAGGCGGCCGGCTTATTCGCAATGCCCACGAACTATAGGTGGCGCGCCGTGCTTTTCACGATTAGAGTTACTGTATATGCTACCTTTAAATGTAGCATATACAGTAACTCTATTCAAGATGGCGCCAGGAGGAGGGTCAACCCGTTTGTTAGCATAGGAACAGATAGGACGTGCGGACCAACGTTTATAGATACTATAAACGTTGGTGCGGACGTACGGACCGTGCCACTTTCACCGGATGAAGTCACGAGCTGCGCTGAAATGGATATGAGACTAAAATACTTTCCCAAGCCATGGAAAGTGCTAAGTACTCGCCACCTAATTATTTGCTGCGAAGTGAAACGTTATATTTCAGCTCCGTTATCGTGCATAACGATGCTTTGCGAAATCCTGTGCGTGCTACATAAACCTGTATGAACAAGAATTGACGTATGAGCTGAACGGCACTCCGAGGTAGTACGTACCGAGCCTGCCTGACGGATTTACCGCAGTAGTAGGCCGCCAGCGAGTAGCGCCATCGCTGCTGCGCGTGATGATGGCTTGCAAACATAAAAGTGTTCTGTGATAATACCCCGTCCTCATTACTTGCGCAGTCGGAAACGCGGAGTTACGTCTTCAACGGAACACAAGCATCTAACATGCCATTCATTAGCGCTTGTGTCACAGCCATGCTGAGACTCTAGCCGTGTGTACTTCACTCGCATGTTGCAGGTTCGATCAGCACGATCGAAACATGAATATCGAAAAGAACGCACACGTATGCTTTTCGCAACGTCGAAGAAGTTCGCCGAGAGGCGTGGATTGTGGCCGTGACTGCACGTTCCATCGCTCTAACCATTTCGCTTCGCTGGTCGAGCTCGAGCGTGTTGGCGGCATGCGGCGCTCCACAACATCCACAATAATTGTGATACATGCAATGCACAAGAGGAACAATGCTTTTATTTTGATCTCGCTCAAGGATATTATACATTAAATACAATCAAAGTAACTTACGAGAGTGAAAGAACATTAACGCACGAGGGGACGTGAAGTGCAACTTGCTCCTCGTGAGTTAGCAGCTGGTGGTTCATCGTCGCTGTCACTCTCGGTGCTTTCACAGACTTCTACGTCCAGTGAAAAATCCTCGTCGTCAAGATGGTTTCTTTCAACATCACTGCTGAAAGCAATCTGAAGAATTTCCTCCGCCGAACGACTTCGACCACTTCGCGTCACCACGTTTACAATTAGAGAGACGTCTGGGCGCGGAGAACGTTTTGCTCTCAGACCGGTCAACAAGCAAATCGCTTGCAGTGTGCTGCCATCTATCAACAAACGTACAAAAACAAGCGGCGCAGCGGTGGCTATGAAACCCAACACACTGGGGCTCTTCGATTTTCGGACTTCTGGCAGTTCTCTGGCAGCCAGAGATAGCCAGAGGGTCAGCCAGCTAGTTCCGGTCGGGACAGGAAGCAGCGTCTTGGTCACGTGTGTGGGAAGCCCGAGACAACCCGAAGCTGCCCCTAGATTACAAAATCGAACGCTGGGACAGCCAGCGTAAACGTAAACAAACGGACCGCCGTGGCAGCAAACGAAACTTTGCGCCGCGTGCGTGTTGGTTTTTCTGCATTGCCCGCTTGAAAATATGTGGCTAGGTTTGCTGAAGAGCTGAAGTGATATTCTCGAGCATACGGATTTGGGATACGATCACGTACGTTCGCAAAATCCTGCGCAGCTCGCCCCGTCCGCGAACAAAACAGCCAGGTGGCGCACGGCGCCACGAAAACGATGCAAGGTGAGCTGCCGTGCCGCTAACGGCTTAACCAGCTCACGTCTGCTTAGTACGTGTAACAGTCGCTGCACAACACGACGCGAAAATCTCGCGAAAGTGATCGGGTCCCCAAAAGAGCTCGAGGATCTATCGCGTACTACGTCGCACACACGCGTTGACCAGCTTGCGTTTTGTCATAACAACTTGAGACATGCGGCGGTATGGGTACCACGAGTGCGCGTTATATCTAAAATAAACTTCCGTGTGACGCGTCTTCGACTCGTTTTGGCAGATGTTGCCTGAGCCTCTTTTCCAGTCCTAAGTGGCACTCCAAAAATCTCATGTACCAGCTCAGCTTTTATTTGAGGTACTAGGCGATAACCGCGTACATACTGCATGGAATTATTACTAAGAGGTGGAAGAAGACAAAGCCGACGATGAAATAAGCAACAAAAGGATGAATACGTTTCTGAATTCATCTTCGTTTTTTCGCATCGACGCGTCGTAGCATAACATAATACCGTACCTCATGTTCTGGCCCGTAGATCGAAGTACGCTCGCACGCCGTTCGCGACCAACGAGGATCACACAAAAAACAATGTCGCGATCGCTTTTATTCGATCAGTGCATTTTATCAACATCGAAGACCTAGTTGAAATAGTTAAGTTCTGACGGGGTTCACGCACGCAAACATACGACGGAGCCGGAGCGAAATAGCTAGTTCGATCACAATCGTCTCAGCTAAATGCACATAAAGCACACACGACACCACAATCGAATACTAATACGAAAAAATAAACTCGAAAGGGGTCTCCATGCGTTCGTACGAACGTGTACATAACTTTTGGGACATGTGCACGACGCAGTTAGAATGGTTAGAACGCGACAGTTCGCCGCGTTGTTTACGGAGGGAAACTTCACGGGACACATAAGAAAAGCAATAAACATTAGCTCCAAATGCTCGCTGCCACTCGTAATCGCGCCATCTCGCACGGCGGAACGGCGCCGAGCGGCCCGAGCGTAAGGACAGGCAATGGTGTAGCACGGCCGCTGGAAGTCCGCAAGCGCCCGCATTGCAATCCGTCGAGTCCTCACAAAGATGGCGGCGAGTGCGTATCGTCTCTTTTCGGCGTCTGCTAGCTCGAAACCTTCCAGAGAGCTTCCACGACTAAATTGTCCTGGAAGCTTCTGGCGACCCTCGGGCTCCCCGCGGGTCGCCAGAACGGGGGGGGGGGGGGGGGGGTCGGAGCAACCCGAGAAAAACTAGCGCGCTCTGGCTGGCTCTGAGCCCGCGGGTAGCCAGAAGTGGAAAATCGAAGAGCCCCACTGGCGAAGGACGGTGTGGATGGAAAGCGTTCGCTCCATGAAAGGCGTCGAGCAGACGCGTCCTCGAATGATTGAAACGTCGCTCGCACGATTCGTAACAGCGCTTTGCTGACAAAGGATAGAGGCCCTATTTTCATGTATCGCCAACTTGAGATCGCTCAGTTATACATGAGGCTGAGCACATCGCGAGCCCGCGCGACCTCCCTCCCGCGTACAGTGTTATGGGACTCATGCACTACAAGAAACACTGACCAATTATATATGCAAGTAAAACAGGGTGAGCTTCAACTGATTATGTCAGACGATAACATTTAACATACCTACGTGGCTACAGAAAGCCTCGCGAAGCTGATAGTATGTGTACACTGTGGGCTGGCATTGAAAGCGCGAGTTGCCACGTATTTTCACGAAAACTTCGCGTCTCGCAAGAACGAATCAGATTTCTCGTGTCGCGGAGGGCCCGGTTTGTTCACTGATGCAGGCAACATGCAAAGTCGTACACTCTTAAAAAAAAGAGAGTCAAAAGGGAGTCACGTCTGCTTGACTCTCTTTGTGGCAGCCGATGACCACCTTTTTTTCTAAGGGGAGTCACAATGCTCTGGTCGACGCTCCTGAATGAAATAGATGACTCCCTTGCTCCAAGGGAGTCAGTGATGGTTCTGCATATACAGGGTGGGTGTTTTTTTTAAAAGAAAGCTTCGGTGGCTGCGACCAAGATACAGTTCGCTGCTTTGGCTTGTGGTATACCGAAAACTTTTGGTTGAGAATATACAGGGTGTTTCAAAAAATGTGTCCAACCTTCTAAAAAAATCAGGAAAATGCGATATTTGCTCAGGGCTTTCAGAATTGCTTTTTCTGTAGCGGCAGGAATCTTAAAGTAGTTAAGGACATAATTTAGGACTGTAATTAAGAAAGTTACATTAATTAACTTTTTAATTAATGGAGGTAGGTGATTGTGTCAAATGGGAGAATTGAAGTTCTTCATGCGAGGAACCCATCCGAGCTCTGAGATTTCGAAAAAGCGTCCTGTAGTAATTGTTGAGGCGTAATGAAATTCAACGAAATGCAAGGGCTTTCAACAGCGAAAGCCATCGAATTCGGTTGATTTTCATGACTTTGTAATTATTACTAGAGGCCGCTTTTTCGAAATCTCAATGTTGGGTTGGGTTTCTGGCACGAAGAACTCCGATTCCCCAATTTGACACAGTCACATAACTCCACTAATTAAAAAGTTAATTTAACTTTCTTAATTACTGTCTTAGGTCATGTCTCTAACCATCTTAAGATGCCTACCGCTACAGAAAAAGTCATTCACCCATTTTGGACGTCTCAGAAGAATATGGCAATTGCGTTCTTCCATGTTTCTGTTTAGGTTTCGCCATTGAATTTTATTGAATTTCATTACTTCGTAATTATTACTAGATACCACTTTTCCGAAATCTCAAAGTTGGGTTGGGTTTCTGGCATGAAGAACTTCAATTCTCCCATTCGACACAACCACCTAACTCCACTAATTAAAAAGATAATTAAGTTAACTTTTTTAATTACGGTCGCAAATAATTTCTTTAACCACCTTAAAATCCCTGCCACTACATAAAAACCAATTCTGAAGGCAGCAATGAGATATCGTATTTTCCTGATTTTTTGAAAAGGTTGGACACGTTTCTTGAAACACCCTGTATAGCATGGGATCGTAAAATGTGGAATTACGCACGTATTGTGTTATGGCTTCAGTTACGATATTGCTGAAACAGCGCGTCGAAAACGTCTACAAGTAAACATGGTTCTTAAAAAATCTTGCCCCCAAGCGAAACATTGAGAGTTATGACAACGTTTAACAATGGCAGCGCTGACAAATTTGCGAATCTTCGCACGTTTGCAAGCGAGGTTTGTAGATTCCTACGACAGCATGTATGGCAGAAAACATACGCTTATTAGTGAAATGGACGTGCATGGTGTTGAATGCACTGGCGATCGGGAACACGTCTAACTCGACGGCCGTAAAAACATGTGCCGCAAAGCTGGCATGATAACAGCGCAGACTGGTTATCAAGGCGACGCTTTACCGCGTCTCCTAAAGAGCGACAATACTACCAGAATTATAGCGCGCGTGGTCATCATTTCTGCCCGCCACAGCTAAACTATATGTGCACGATAATCCGCAGCGGGCCGCCAAATCGCTCAGCAAACGTTGAGCACTAGGCACGCACACACGGCCTCACCGCACTCTCCCTAGCCCCTAGAGCAGGGGATGCACGTTCACCTGCGCCCCCTCCCCCCGTACAGCCCTTACAGACACACACACAGGGCACGCTTCGCCTCCTCCACCCTATTATTATTTAATAGAGCTTTAACTATGCATGGATGTGCGTTCTATAGCACTAAAACAAAACCGAAACCATGTAGGCGTTCGTGCAGGCTACTTTAATCCAAAGCCGAAGCCCTCAATACGAGACAGCCATTTTGGCGTCGTTAGACGTGGTTAGACGGCATTGTTCGCGATCCGTCTCGTTGTGATCGTTCTTTAGTCCGCCAGAATAATCTGTCGTCAAGCGTGACTGCGTCAAGCGTGACTGCAAGTGATCGTTTTGCGTGACTTTCTTCGTGCTATGCATTCGTGGCGTAGTGTCGTATCGTCGGCTCACTCTTGCCGTGACTGGCTGAAGCAGTGTCACTCGGTGTTTGGAAAGAGCAGCCTCCGGACGGAGAAGTTTCTGCAGTAAGCTTCGTTTCGTCGTGAACTTGCCTGAGCAAGATGGCAGCGCATGACGGATCCCAGTGGCACCGACAGACGAAGCCTGAGGACGACGCTCCAACGATTGTTATAGATTTCAGGTGAGTTCTGCCGGCTTCTGCCTACAACTCTTTTATTCGCATCACACGTAGCTTTGCCACTTGTCTTTCTGATGTTCTAGTTGCACGGATTTTGCTATCGTGTTTCGATGGCTTGGCAACGACGAAAACCGCACTGGACTATCCAGTAGCGGGTAAAACGGAGTGGTGCGCGCCAATTTAGTGTTTCCTTATTCCATACATGCCAGAAAAACATTAAATTGCGAGTTGAAATCTCGGTTGCAAGTCGAGTGTGGTGACACGTAGAGCAACGTTGCACCGATATATATTTGAAGTGTAAGTAAGCTCAGCTGATCAAAATCAATCTAATGCACCCGGCCCCAACATGCCTGATATCCAGATCATAATTTTGGCTCGTGAAACTCTAGAATTTACTGTTTCTTTCCTTTGCTACCCAGACGTTGAAACACGTTTAATACGTATTTATTCGCTGCGTATTCGAACTTCTCGCCGTCTGTGTGTGTGTGTGTGTGTGTGTGTGTGTGTGTGTGTGTGTGTGTGTGTGTGTGTGTGTGTGTGTGTGTGTGTGTGTGTGTGTGTGTGTGTGTGTGTGTGTGTGTGTGTGTGTGTGTGCGCACGCGTGCGTGCGTGCGTAACCGCTATAAAACTATGATGCAATAGCTTTTGTAGCACGGCTTTATTTAATTGAAACAGTGGTGACTTAATCTTATGATACTAAAAATTATCATGCAGCAAAGGTAAATGTGAGTTCACTTCAAAGTTGTAGTTGTTTTTTTGTCCACAGACTGCATAAGAGCATAACCTCATCCTCCTGTGATACTTGCTTTGTCTAATGTGGTGTGGTGCTAGTACCTAATAGTAAACACAACACCAGCTAGTAATAATGGCAGTAAACGTACTGCTCAAACGCTGTGTTGCGTGGATATTGGATGCCTTTGTTATACCAGCCGTGGTTCATTTCGGTATTATTTTCAACACAAAGATAGTCTACAGTGATGTTGTGGGCAGTGGACAAAAATCCTTTAAAATGGACTTGGAAGCGTTACGCTGCGAAGCTCAAGGACGCTGGTTCTATTCCTGACCCCGTCAGCTGCATTTAGATGGGGGCGAGATACAGAAACTCCCATGCCCTTTAATTTGTGCACGTTGAAGAACTCCAAGTAGTTAAAATTAATCCGTGGTCTCCCACTATGTAGCAACGCTTAATCGTATCGTGCTTTTCGCTCATAAATCTCTAGCAATTATTACTTCGTCATTATACCTCGAAACTCTCGCTGTATCGTATTTGAATTCTATTCGTCATAGTCTGCAATGAATATTTAGCACTTTTTACAGCAGGGTACCTCATTTGACATTCTTTTACAATGCACCTTAATTGTACCAATTTCGTGCCATAATCAGCTGTTGTTTTTAATATGTATATAAGTCACTTCAGCACTGTTCCTTTTTGTTTGACCGCTTCTCATCACCTCAATTGTTTGAGGTTTGAGGTGATGTTTGTGCTGCACAGTTTGCCCAAGTTTGCTCCCAACCCTCTATACTGGTCAACGCTGGCTGGTGGGTTGTCCTTCCAGACAAATGGAAAAACGAGACTTTTGCCTCTTGATATAGATCTGAAGAAAAAATGGCACATTAGGCCTTTAGAATAGCTGCACCTTCGTGCAGCTGTTCTGAAGCCAGGCACTAGAAGGGCACGCTCACAATGACGCGACAGAAAGAAGGCAGTGAAGGCAAGCCTAGTCTTGTCGTACATTCGCCATATTTCGTGTAGCTGTATACACATTTTGCCGTTTTCTTTGTTAAACTAATAATAACATTTGGCGTTTAACGTCCCAAAACCACGATATGATTGAGAGATGCCGTAGTAGAGGGCTCTGGAAATTTCGACTACCTGGGGTTCTTTAACGTGTAGCTAAATCTAAGTACACGGGCCTCAAACATTTTTGCCTCCATCGAAAATGCAGCCGCAGCCGCCGAGGCCGGGACTCGATCCCGCGACCTACAGGTATTCGTTAAAATACTGCTGGTCTAGTGGTTATGGTGCTCTACTGCTGACCCGCAGGTCGCGGGATCGAATCCTGGCCGCGGCGGCCGCATTTTCGATGGAGGCGAAAATGGTTTAGTCCCGTGTGCTTAGATTAGGTGCACGTTAAAGAACTCCAGGTGGTCGAAACTTCCGAAGCCCTCCACTACGGCGTCTCTCATAATCTTATCGTGGTTTTGGGACGTCAAATCCCAACAATTATTATTATTAATAAAATACTGCTGCTACAGGGTGATTTTTTTTCAGACAATACATATCTTTTATAAAAAAAATGCTATGACAGTCACGCTCCAGTCGTACCCTAGTTCGCTCCAGTGGTACTCTTGTTCGAGGCGGAAATATTCTGCCGCAACAAAAAATGCCTTGACGGGACTAATTAACAAAAACCCGTTAACTAACTTTTATTTATTGACTTGAGGGCAGTTGTTTATATTAGAAATTTGTAGTGCGTGCCACTTTATGACATACCCATTTTTCAGAAATCATGAAAGTTTTACGTAACTCGAGATATTTATTGTGAAATTTTAAGGGCTAAATCAAAACTGATCGTGTCCGGCGCACAGAAAACGCGGTTTTTCTGATACGTCAGACCGGAGCTGCCCGAGACAAGGGAGTGACGAAATTTGAATGAAGGCGCGTCGTGGTCGTACCTTTTCGTGAAAAGTGGCAAGTCCTCTAACTTGCGCCAGCGGATCGCCTTACCTTTGCATGTGGCGTTTGGTGTTCATCTGTTTCTTTCGAGATGCGCGCAACCGAAACCGCAGTAATATCAACCTTTTCTTTCTATGTTTACAGATAAGTACCACACATCGCACCCAAATAATAAGCTGTTGTGTATTTCTGAATGCTTGCAGATTTTCCTGATCACATTCTGCTTCGGCCCACCTTCATTAAACTATCATCACCTTCTTTTCACGTGTAGCTCCGAGCTTACGTAACAGAGAAGCGACGTTTCCTGCGCGTCAGGCGCTATCAGTTTCGATTTCGTCCTTGAAATTCGTGGATGAATATCACGAATTACGTGTAACTTTCGCGATTAAAAAAAATGTGTATGCCATAAATTGGCACGCGCTACAACTTTCTAATATCAACAACTACCTCCAAGTCAGGAATTAAAAGGTAATTAGTGAGTTTTTGTTAATTAATATCTTCATTGCCATTTTAGTTGCAGCAAACTATTTCCTTCCTGACATAGAGTGCGTGCGCGAAAACATTTTGAGCGTGATTATTATACAATTATGATAAGAAATATTCGTTCTCTAAAAAAAGCATCCTTCTAATTGTACGGAGGTCATGCAGCGGAAACAGTTGCAGCTGGCTAAGGGAGTAACAGACCCTCAAAGTACAGCAAAGTTAATGAGTATCCCTGGTTTTGTTCATTGCCATGACACTTCATGGAATCTGGTGTGTGAGCGCTGCCCTTATAAGATTAAAAGGTGATCGATCTGTCTGTCATCATGGGTTTGTTTTTGTGCACTTGACTATTTCAGGTTGCTTCAAGACTGCACATTGAATCTCTACAGCTGCATTTGACCAGGAAGCCTCCTTGGAAATTTCGTGTCTCGAGGTAGTCAAGACGTGTCCTAGAATTCGGAACAGCCACGCTTAAGGTCTGGCCGTGAGTCGTCTCGAATCAGTGCAACCTGCTGTCCTTTTCGCCAGAATGCCACCTGACCCTGACATGGTCTGGGAACACGACACTGCCAAGCTCATGCACGCAAGCTGTGTCACCTATTGGGGTCCTGTATCTCAGATGACTACATGAGAATGCTGTACTACATGAGAACTACACATGTTGCATGTTTTGCGCTGTATGCCACATAAAATGTGTAATGGATGTCGCAAAGAAGTACTTGATGGCTGGCCATTGATTCCTATTCATAAAAACTGACTGCTGGCTTATGCTAATGTTTATGCCATGTCTAGTACATTGCCGCATTTGACAGTAATGAACGATGTTAGCGAAACTATTGCTTTTCATATCTCACTCATTCTGACAGTAATGTGTCTCGCTGTATTTCTGGACGGTGTTTCTGTATTTCAGTTCTGTACAGAACTCTCCATACCACCGCTAAATATATATATTTATATATATCATACCTTATATATATAAGGTACTTGACACACGACGTACGTTTTAGCATTAGCATAGTGCTAAAACGTACGTCGTGTGTCAAATACCTTCCTACAGTATCAGGACCTCCGTGATCTTTCTGTAGCTCTTATATATATGGGTCATTCCATGCCAAGTGTCCCAGACGTAGCGCTCGCACATCGCAGATTTTGCTGATAAAATCTGTGCCTTTTTCCTGTGCCACATGGAGTATTGTGGCAAAACCTTTTTGCTCGAAAACATTTTTGACGGTCCTGGCACCCCCTCGAATTTCGCTTCTCTTTATTAAACTGTACCTAATAGAAAAATGTGTATAAAATCTACTTTTGTGTGTTGAGCTTCGAAACCGCGCTTGCGCTATCGCAGAGGTTCTGTTTAGTTGTCCCATTCATTATTTCCGAATTTTTGTGTTTCACTACCAGCTACGTAGCTTCAAAAACTACAAAAATCTTCAAAGTTCGTGAATTTTTCTTGAGCTATCTGGAACTCACCCTAACCAATATTAATAGTAGCGTAATTTCCAGGAAAGTGTATTTTAGTACAGAAATGTTTAGGGGTAAAATAGACTTCAAATCTTTCCGAAAAAAAATTGTGAAATTAGAGAAAATGTACGATTTGTCGCATGTTTGACCGTATTTTTCATACTGATGCGGTCCAAGTAAAAATCCTCGTCATGTGGCGTTTGATAAAAGACTACATCGTTAAGTAACGAAGAAAGTCTAATCAAATCATTTTTTTTATTTTAAGGAAGAAAATAATTTTTGAATTTGGCCCTCCGAACGCGAAGTGCATTTCATTTTGTTGCCACTTCGCCGCAAAGCACGTGGTCGCCCTTAGAGCTGACACTCGTCACAGGCAGCGGCCAGATGCGAGATGTATGTCAGCGGCTCGTGAGTGGTCGAAAGTCTTGTCTCGTTGATGTCAGGGCGACGAGTAATGAATTTGCGTTACAATGTGAGCTTGCTTGGCGGGCCCAATGGGAAGTATGGACGCCCGAGAGCAGCCTATGGCGTCGTTGGACACAATGTGCTAGAGGGCCGTCTGTACAACACGTATACCCTGAGAGAGAAGTGTGTACAGTGTGCATTATTTCTTTCAGTATGTGTATGCTAGTTGTGCAGACGTCCCTCTAGGACATTGTGCCAACGACTCCACATGCTGCTCTCGGGCGTCCATACTTCCCGTTGGGCCCGCCTAGCAAGTTCACATTGTAACGCAAATTCATTACTCGTCGCCCTGACAGCGAGACAAGACTTTCGACCACTCACGAGCCGCTGACATACATCTCGCATCTGGCCGCTGCCTGTGACGAGTGTCAGCTCTAAGGGCGACCACGTGCTTTGCGGCGAAGTGACAACAATATGAAATGCACTGCGCGTTCGGAGGGCCAAATTCAAAAATTATTTTCTTCCTTAAAACAAAAAAATGATTTGATTAGACTTTCTTCGTTACTTAACGATGAAGTCTTCTATCAAACGCCACATGACGAGGATTTTTACTTGGACCGAATCAGTATGAAAAATACGGTCAAACATGCGACAAATCGTACATTTTCTCTAATATCACAATTGTTTCGGAAAGATTCGAAGTCTATTTTACCCCTAAACATTTCTGTACTAAAGTACACTTTCCTGGAAATCAGGCTATGATTAATATTGGTTAGGGTGAGTTCCAGATAGCTCAAGAAAAATTCACAAACTTTGAAGATTTTTCTAGTTTTTGAAGCTACGTAGCTGTAGTGAAACACAAAAAAATCGGAAATAATGAATGGGACAACTAAACAGAACCTCTGCGATAGCGCAAGCGCGGTTTCGTAGCTCAACACACAAAAATAGATTTTATACACATTTTTCTATTAGGCACAGTTTAATAAATAGAAGCGAATTTCGAGGGGGCACCATGATTGTCAAAAATTTTTTCGAGCAAGAGTGTTTTGCCACAATACTCCATGTGGCACAGGAAAAAGGCACAAATTTTATCAGCAAAATCTGCGATGTGCGAGCGCCACGTCTGGGACACTTGGCATGGAATGACACACACACACACACACACACACACACACACACACACACACACACACACACACACACACACACACACACACACACACACACACACACACATATATATATATATATATATATTGTAAAGGCGTTTATTGACGGCGGGATCGACGGCGACGATGCGCAGCGACGACAGTAACGACAGAGCGCAGACTCGCAGACTCTCACGAGCAAGAGCCCGAGGGGCGTGCTCTCCGAGAAGAGGCGAAGAGAGCGACCCACTAGAAGGCGCTCAAGAGGACGGCCCATTACGGCGTTCTAATGCTTCTTTACAATTACCCCGGGTACGCAAAGGGAGCCGCCCGGCGACCTAACAGCTGGTCACTATGAGCGGGTCATGGTAGGGCTTGAGGCGCTCCACGTTCACAATGTCGCGCCCTCGACGGCGCATGTCCGAAGATGGCTCAATGGGTTCAATCAGGTAGTTGACCGGGGACGTGCGTTCGACGACACGGTAGGGGCCTTCGTATTTGGGCAGCAGTTTGGAAGAGAGGCCATTTGCAGCGGTCGGGACCGAGAGCCACACGAGCGCTCCAGGGAGGAACGTGGACTCAGAAGTGGTGGTGCCACCGCGAATGCTCTTCTGCCGCTCTTGTTCGTGCGTTGTAAAGGTCTTCGCAAGCTCGCGACATTCTTCAGCAAGTCTGGCTGTGTCCGAAATAGGCGCACATTCAGATCGATCCGGCCTGTAGGGAAGGATGGTGTCGATTGTGTGCGACGGGTGCCTGCCGTACAATAAGAAAAATGGTGAGAAACCAGTAGTGCTCTGAGAGGCGGTATTGTAGGCGTACGTGACGAAGGGCAGAATGACATCCCAATTTGTGTGGTCGGCTGCGACGTACATTGAGAGCATGTCGCCGAGCGTGCGGTTAAAGCGTTCGGTGAGGCCATTCGTCTGCGGGTGGTAAGCAGTAGTTTTGTGGTGAACGACGTTGCACTCTTTGAGAATGGCTTCGACGACTTCCGACAAGAAGACACGGCCTCGATCACTGAGCAGCTCCTGGGGCGGACCGTGACGCAGCATGAATCGGTGGAGCAGGAAGGAGGCCACATCGCGCGCTGTAGCCGCTGGGAGGGCGGCGGTTTCGGCGTATCGCGTTAGATGGTCAACAGCGACGATGGCCCAGCGGTTACCAGCCGAAGTCAGAGGAAGTGGTCCATACAAATCGATGCCCACGCGCCCAAACGGACGGTTAGGGCAAGGTAATGGTTGTAGACCTGCTGGCGACACGTGCGTTGCAGGTTTTCGGCGTTGGCAATCGAGGCAGGAGCGAACGAACTTCTGCACGTAGCGGTACATCCCTCGCCAGAAGTATCGTTGTCAAATGCGGTGGTAAGTTTTGGATACCCCAGAGTGCGCGCATTGCGGGTCAGAGTGGAAGGCCTCGCATATTTCAGAACGCAGACTGCGGGGTATCACTAGTAGCCACTGGCGGCCGTCGGCGTTATAATTGCGTCGGTGCAGTAGGTCGTCACGAATGGCGAAATGGTGGGCTTGGCGACGCAACGCGCGAGTGGATGGTGTTGCCGACGGATCCGTCAGCAAGTCGATCAGCGAGGTGATCCATTTATCCTTGCGCTGTTCGGTAGCAATGGTGTGAACGTCGATTGAAGCAACAGCTATGTGAGATACTGAGCAGGGGGTATTGTCGTCAGGCAAGGGAGAGCGCGAGAGGGCGTCGGCGTCAGCATGCTGGCGTCCGTTGCGGTACAGCACGCGGATGTCGTAGTCTTGCAGTCGAAGTGCCCAGCGGGCGAGACGGCCTGAGGGATCCTTCAATGACGACAGCCAGCATAGTGCATGATGGTCGGTGACGACATCAAATGGGCGACCATACAAATAAGGTCGAAACTTTGTAAGGGCCCAGATGATCGCCAGGCACTCTTTTTCCGTGACTGTGTAATTGGTCTCGGCTCTGGTAAGCGTACGGCTTGCGTATGCCACGACATATTCGGGGAACCCAGGTTTGCGCTGCGCAAGAACAGCGCCGAGGCCTACACCGCTGGCGTCCGTGTGTACCTCCGTTGGGGCCGTGGGATCGTAGTGGCGTAGTATGGGAGGAGACGTCAACAAACGACGGAGCTTTGCGAACGCGTCGTCACACTCGGACGACCATGAATTTAGGGGTCCGTTACTTCCAAGGAGCTTAGTCAGCGGCGATATGATGGTGGCGAAGTTTCGTATGAAGCGTCGAAAGTACGAACACAGTCCTACGAAACTGCGCAGTTCTTTGACGGACGTAGGTTTGGGAAATTCGGCCACGGCCCGAAGCTTGGCCGGATCGGGAAGGATTCCGTCCTTGGACACGACGTAGCCGAGGATTGTCAGCTGCCGCGCTGCAAATCGGCACTTCTTCAGATTCAGTTGGAGGCCTGCGTTGCGCAAACGCGTCAAAACATGCCGCAGACGTTGGAGATGCGTGGAGAAGTCCGGAGCGAAAACGACGACGTCGTCCAGGTAACACAAGCACGTGTGCCATTTCAAGTTGCGCAGAACGGTGTCCATCATGCGCTCGAAGGTCGCGGGCGCATTACACAGACCAAACGGCATGACGTTAAACTCGTACAAGCCGTCGGGCGTGACAAAGGCTGTCTTCGGTCGAGCGTCATCCGCCATGGGTACTTGCCAGTACCCCGAGCGCAAATCAAGAGATGAAAAGAATTCGGCTCCTTGCAGACTGTCAATCGCGTCATCGATTCGCGGCAGCGGGTAAACATCCTTGCGAGTGATCTTGTTGAGCCGTCGGTAGTCCACACAGAACCGCACGGAACCGTCCTTCTTCGCAACGAGAACAACGGGAGACGCCCATGGGCTGTCCGAGGGCCGAATAACGTCGCGTCGAAGCATGTCGTCGACTTGTTCATTAATGACCCGGCGTTCTGCTGGAGACACGCGATATGGACGTTGCCGCAGTGGTGGTTGGGCGCCAGTGTCGATGCGATGGGTAACAGCGGAAGTGCGGCCGAGAGAAGCTTGCCCGACATCGAAAGAAGAACGAAATTCTTCCAGCAGGCACAGAAGTTGGGAACGCTGGACCGATGTGAGGTTGTCAGCAATGGAGGACCTAAACACATCAGCAGGTGACGAATCGGACGTGGAAACAGCACTGAGCGTACGGGAGCTGGCGCAGTGCGTGTCACCCGGTGCGTCTATAACTTGGGCGTCTTCGAGGGGTTCCGCTCTGCCGAGACATTCCCCTCGCACCAACGTAACAATGAACGGGGATGGGTTGGTCACAAAAATATCCGTGTCGCCCTGAGTGATTTCCACGGTCGCAAATGGCACCAGCAAGCCTTTCCTAGTGAAAACGCGGTCACATGGAGAAAGGAGTGCAACGGCGTCGCAGAAACCGGTGCAGTAGACTGACACAGCCGTTGACGAATTTGCAGGAACTGTGATGTCGTCTTTGACGAATACCTTGGTCGCAGCCGATGAACTGTCTGCCGGCGTCAAATCTGAGAATGGTGAAAGCTCTATTTCGGCTGGCGCGCAACTGAATGACGGCGTCGTGGCGGGAGAGAAAATCCCATCCCAGGATGACGTCGTGAGAGCATGAGGAAATTATGATGAATTCGACGGCGTACAGAGCGTCCTGAATGATGACACGGGCTGTGCATACCGCCGTCGGGTGAATACATTGGGCGCTGGCTGTACGGAGGGAAAGACCGGAAAGTGGCGTCGTCACTTTTCGTAGCAGGCGGCTTAGTTTAGCGTCCATAACGGATACGGCGGCTCCAGTGTCGATAAGGGCAGATGCGCGAACACCGTCCACAAAAACGTCTATTACGTTCGATGGGCTTCGCTGAGGGCTTTCGCAGTTCGATAGCGTCGCAGCCCTTGCCTCGTGGACTGCGACGACTAGTTTTCCTGGTCGCGTGCGACCGGACGCGGGCGCATCGGCGACAGTGAGCGACGTCGGGGAGACGGCGAGCGCCGAGTAGATGGAGCTTGGCGTGACGTCGGTGAAAGAGGCGTAGGTGGGGCATAAAATGTGCGGTTCGTCTGGCTGGTGGCGGGCGACACGACTTGAGGCGGCTGGACGCGATTGCAATAACGCGCCACGTGGCCGGCGTAACCGCATGCGAAGCATATGGGGCGGTTGTCAGGTGTGCGCCATCGGTTTGCTGGAGCAGGGCCCGCCCATGGCGCAGGACGTGATTGACGGGGTAGCGACTGATATGGCTGCATCGTGGGCTGCGGTCGTGGCCTCTGCATTACGTCGGCGTAGGTAGCCGGCACAGCCGCTTCGAAGGATTGATGTCTAGCGGCGGCTTCGGCGTAACTATGTGGGGCTGTCGTAGGTATTACTGGGGACGTCCTTGCGACAACTTGGGCGTAACTCAGTGGTGCAGGAGCGGGATGGTGCTGGTGGTACTCAGGCATGACCTCCGCGATTTCCTGCTCAATCGCTCGACGGAGGGGAGGGAGAAGAGTGGTTGACGGCTGGTGAACGTACTGAGGTTGAGCAAAGTCCAGCAGAGAGAACTGGCGCGCGATTTCCTCGCGCACGAATGACTTCACCTCTGCGAGTAAGGCGGAGTGGTCGGATATGATCGACAAGCCAGCGAGCTCGGCGTCGCGGGATGGAGAGCGACGGGTCATCGACCGCTGCCGGCGCAGTTCCTCGTAGCTCTGGCAGAGCGTGATGACCTCGGCCACTGTGCTGGAGTTTTTGGCGAGCAGCATCGTGAAGGCATCGTCGTCGATGCCTTTCATAATGTGCCTCATCTTGTCAGATTCCGACATGGTGGCGTCGGCTTTCTTACACAAATCGAGGACGTCTTCAATGTAGCTGGTAAAGGTTTCGCCGGCCTGCTGAGCTCGTTCTCGCAAACGCTGTTCGGCCTGCAGCTTACGAACGGCAGGGCGGCCAAACACGTTGATGATGGCGGACTTGAAAGTGGACCACGTCGGGAAATCGGATGTGTGGTTGTTGTACCACATGCCGGCCACACCCGCGAGGTAGAAAACCAAGTTGCTCAGCTTGCCTGCTTCGTCCCATTTATTGGGGACACTCACCCGTTCGTAAATCGTGAGCCAGTCCTCCACGTCGGTGCCATCCGCGCCGGTGAAGATAGGAGGGTCGCGGATACGGGGGACACCGGGACACCGGGATTCGCAGGATGTTGTGCCTACTATAGTTTAGGTGCTTATTGATAAAACAGTAGGTTGTCATTACAATGTGAACATGTATGAAATGGCATGAAGTGTTTAAGACTGATTCAGAGAATAATTTTACGAATCACAGAAATTTCAGTTTGTTTATAGGAATTCATTGTAGGATGAAGACATGCAGACGTGAAAGAGAAAAGACACAGACAAACCAAACGCTAGCGTTTGAGCTGTCCGCATCTCTTCTGTTTCCTTGTTGCATGGCTTACTTTCTTCTAGAATAAACATTTTTTGTTGTTTTACGCGAGCGGCAATTGTTCTGAAACTCATCTATATAAACTTCGAGTAGTGTTTTATTTCCCCCAGAGGAATCGAATGCACCACTGTAAAGTTCCTACAAAAGCTTGTTGCGGCTGTCATGCATCCACCACAGTGTTCCTGTTTGAGTAAGCCCGGTGGAAGTGCCTTGTTGAGTAACAAGAGGTAGCGGCACCAACTTTCGTCGATTGTCAGATAAAAACCCTAATGGTGTTCGCTCTAATTTGAAGTTCTCTTGAAATTCTTGATCAATATCTATAAAACTTGTTTAGTTTATGTGTATTTGTACGCTGATTTTGAAAATGCTAATATTTTTTTACTATTATATGTCGTGTTAAGTATATCAAACATTTCATGTGCCATGTTAGGCCTGCACGAGTTACAAACCTGAAAGAGTTACAAATTAAGCATATCACAATAATATGAAATGGGAACTGTATGCAACATAACCAGAATGCATGTTCTAAACCCACTTAACAATAGTCATAGTATGCTGAACATTGACCAGTAAGTGTATGTCTAGCTGGTGATTCGCTCACGAGAGTTCAATATTACGTAACTTTTAACTCAAATGGGTTTAAAACGCGAGTTCGTATGTGGGCTAGTGAGTTCATGAACATTATGCCAGAACAGCGCAGTAAACTCCTTTAAAACTATTGCATACAGTTTTTATCCCCTAACTATAGCGATATGTCAATTACTTTGTAACTCTCCAAGTTTGGAAAGGCTTGCTCATCAAGACACATGAAATTTTTATATGTTGAAACTGCGTTTTCTTCCAGATAATTGCATATTTGAAATCCCCACATAAGTAAACCTAAACTCAGCAAGTTTCATCAATGTCGACCAAGAAGAAAAATAAACGCATTATTTGTTGCAGAGTGTCTCATTGAGTACCACGAAGTGGTCACACTGACTCTTGCCAGGGGAGTCATGTACACCACTGTCCTTAAGGACAACGGAGTCAAAGGAACGCTCCAGTGGGGGTCAGCGTTACCATGGCAAAGGGGTCACCCTGACTACCTATAGGTACTAGCGGGAAATAAAAAGGTAGACGCGTAGACTCCTGCGTTGGGAGTAATACATACTCTCTCTCTGCTTGTGAAGAAGGGAGTCGTTGGTCTGAAGAACGAAGGGAGTCGTTTGACACCCCAAAAGGTCATTATATGTGTAGCAAGGCGATTACCACCCAAAGGTAGTCAGTACAGACACCCTTTTTTTTAAGAGTGTAGTGTTCCTTTCTTGCCAACGCGTTAACACTGAGGCTAGCACAGCCGAACAAGGGAGCGACTGCATAGTGCCGCCATTTTGTCGTCTACTAACCCTCCTCGAGAGGACGCTCCTGAATTCCGCTCGGTGGCGCGACAGTCTATGGGCATTGCGAATTGTGACTCATTGGGGGAACGAAAATGGCTTTGTGGAAGGCGCAGGTGAAGTGTTTCGCGCAAAGAAAACCTCAGGCGATTATCACAGTGAGATGAATGGGGACCACTACGAAGAATGGTTGACTAAGAAATTGCTGCCACTTCTGCCACCTCGAAGTGTCATAGTCATGGATAATGAACCTTATCACTCCGTGAAGCAGGATAAGGCGCCGCGAATGAGCATTCTCAAAATTGAAATGCAGGACTGGCTTTCCTCAAAGGGAGTGCCATATAGTCAGGACATGGTAAAGGCTCAACTCATGAAGCTTATTGACAACACTAAAACTGGTGGAGACCGATACCGAGTGGATTGTATTGCCTCAGCATCAGGCCACTGCGTTGTGCGCTTGGCTCCCTATTGGCCTCGAGGAGTTACGGACTCGCCCTCTATCGGACGCGCCTCGATTACGTGCTAGGCAGGATACCGCCGGCGCGCTCCCCATAGGTTTTGCTGTCAGCGCTCTACAAAAACACCTCGCGGAAGCCCTCCAGGGCATTTCTGTAAGTACTTTCGAAATGAACTGTGTTCTTTAATGTCAAAATAATCATTTTCGACGAACTGAAAGCACAAGATAGTCTACAGTCGCTGTCTCTTCGCAGAAAACCGAGCACCCGCTTCACGCTGTCACCGCGTTGCAGACCCCTGAACCGGCTTCTTGCGTGAAAGGTAGTCACTCGCTGAGTGCAAACTATGTGAAAAAAAAACCGCATTTCCCCGAAGGGGAGTATGAGAAAGTGCGAAGCACGGGGTGATGCTATGAGGGGGCGCGCGCGACTAAACTGCAGAACCGAGCGAAGGAGACGGCAGCGAGAGAGCACGCGCCAGCCGACCCACGGAGGTCTGGCCGTTTTTAAGTGCAAAGCACTTTTACTGATGATGATGATCTGTCTTCCGAACTCGTTCCAAAGAACCCGCAACGCGTTCAACTTGTTGGCGGCGTTGCGCGCGCCCGAGATGGGGCTCAGGTTGTTGTCGAACCACAGTCGATCGCACACCGCGCAGCTATATCCGAAGCTGCGGTCCAGGAAGTCTCGCTTGAAGCGCGCGTCCGGCCGATCGAATTCGAGGGCCCGCGCTCGCTCACGCATCGCGCGTCCCCGCGCCAGATCGGCTTCGGGGTGCTCGGCTCGCTTCGCACGCTTTCGTTCGGCGTCTCGCCGCCGGCCTTCATCACCACAGGCAATGCGCGGGGCGCGCGCAGCCACGGAGCGGAGGGCGGAGCGCGCGCAGTCACGTGGGGCGTGACGTCGCTGCGCCGTTGCTACAGACGCTCCTCTCCGCTCCTCGCGCCGTTGCTATGGGACGGCGGATTCAGGGTCGCTTATAAAGTGCATTCGCACTTAATATCTCGTTAGAGTAGACTGCCTGTATAACCAAACGGAGCATAACAGAAAGAAGCCCCAAGCCAGCGATCGCACGGGTTCGCGACGACTGACGGTGCCTCTGCATGTATGGGCGTCTGCATGTATGTTCGTACTGATGGTTTCGCTTTTGCTACGAGCGCATTTTCGCACCGCGCTGTGAACTTTAGGCCGCAAAGTATGAGAATTTGTGAGTAAACAAACAACTACTGTTGCGCGGACGCTATCAGTGCAGTTCAAAAACAATTTCCTTACAACTGCGGCTTCGGTGAGCATGGCAACTTTGTGATCTGCCGTCCCGACGATTCAGTGTTTTTTTTTTCTTTTTTGGTCTAAATTCGGGTACGTTTCAATGTCATTTGACAAGTTGTCTCGCACGGCGTATTGATCGGTCTTCTCAGCGGGCAAATGCCGCTGCTTATGTTTCTTTATTCCGCGCATTCGTTTCGTTTGGTGCTCACACAAAACGTGAGCAAATGCGACGCCTTTTTTTAATGCTCCTTAATTATCGTTCCGTTTGCATTCCAGTGAACTTGCCGCTCTCGAGGCACGCGGCAGTGCGTCATCAACAAATTCATAGACCAAAGCTTCACCACTTTGAGATTGCTGGTGGAAGAAGAACCAGTCTACGAGACCGAGCACGTAGTAGCATGCGACGCCTAGGATAAGAAAGAAAATACAGTAACAATTGCGGACTTGTTCTGCAAACGTCGGTTGTGAACTAGGACCCACATTGAACTTGAAATAGCGGTGAATAAAATAGAAGTTATTGCAGCAACCAACAGCCGCAAAACAGGATAGTAATTATTTGGCATGTACCCCAGCAATTTTGGCAGCAGTGTCGTGTCTAACGCCAACAGGGTGGCATCTTTCCCACGTAAAAAAATGAGGCTCCAAGAAAATACATGGGGTTGGCCGGTGGGCCGATCACGGAGGCAATGCAAAATTTATGTAGCTTATGAAGCAATGCATGCCTCATCAAATGGGAAGCTTGCCCGTCGGCGTCCCGCGTCAGCGGCGTCAACACGAGTCATGCAAAAAATAATCGTCACGTGATGGTGTCACCATATGACGTCATCATGACGTCACAGATCGCCAAAATTTGTAGCGTCATTATGACGTCACATAATGTGACGTCACATGATGACGTATTCACACGTCATGGTGGCTTTGCATTGCCTCCGTGATCGGTCACGGAGGCCGTGCAAAACCGCGTTAGGCGCAGAACGCTTTTGGAGGGAGGCGCGGGAGAATCAGTACATCGACTGACAAGAAGAAAATGGCTTTCGCCTTCTAGTCATCTTTAACGAATGCATAAGGGACGCTGTGCGTTTTCTAATTTAACGTATCTAAACAATGACTTGCGCATCTGCAGCCGATTTTGTGGACGCTGAGCACGGGGCCGACGATAAAGAGGTCGCATTGGAGAGTTCTGAGATGGCATCGCACGTGGTAAAAGGTAGCGCTTTTACCATCCTGTGGCAGATAAGCATCATTTGCCGGCGGGAAGCGCGCGCGAGCCATCGTCTCAGTGCGCGCTGCCTGCTACTCACCGAACATCGCAGGCCCGAAGCAGTAACAAAAGTATTCGTCGCGGAAGTGCTTGTTGCACACAAGACTCGTAACGGATGGCTACTTGCCGGTTCTTAGCTTTACAACCCATGCTTCACGCTGTTTCTTGTCCCGCGGTTACCAGTGCAGGCTGACACTGGGCTCCTTTGCGTAAGCGAGGCACTGCGGCACCGAGCGGTAGAGTGCCATGTTCGTCGCCTTCGGAGGCAGCCACTCTATTACAATGGTTTCAATTGAGTAGAAAATGAGAGAAAACTTCCGAATTTGAACAGACAGCAGCGCATGTGGGACTTGAAACTCGTTTTCAAAGCACGCGGCAGTGCGCCACAAGCAGCCGACGCGGCCGCTGAGACCACGTGATCCTGCCAAGCACGTCACGCCGACGGTGGCGCCGGCGTTTCCAGTGGTGGGCCTCGAGGCCAATACCATTGCTAACCGAAACCGATAGAGCTTGCGTGGAGTGACGTGAAGGGTTTTGTCGCAAGGGAAAACAAGACATTCAGCATACAAGATTTATAGCCGTTGGTATAGGCTTCCCAAGCAACGCTAAGCGGCGCTGCTGCTCTTGACAGGCAGCGCCATCTCTGGCAGAAAGATAGAAACTGGGGTGTCAGCAGCGCGCGTTTTCCCTTCTCTCCACCGCGTTGCCGCTCGCTTCTGTGCACTGCAGAGCTCTCGCGGCGCGTCAAAATGTACCGCCTGCAGCGCGGGTTCAAAAAGATCTCACAGCTAGACAAGCACTTCCGAAAAGCGGACTTGATAAAAGGAGAAAGGCTCGTCAATCACGTTAATGGTGAAGAGCAGTCCATCGACGACAACGACGCCCGACTCAAAGCGAAATGCATTTCCCAAGTCGCGATTACACCGTGTAGGACTATACCTCCAGGTAAGTCTCATTCTGTCATGTTAAAGATGAATAATGGTCCACATGCACTCCGAAATGAAGCCGTACACGCTATCGATGTTCTGCGGTGTGGACTACAAATCATATGATTGTTGTTTTGATATGGCATGCTTACAGTAGCAGCCGTGTACTTTCGTGAACAAACGTTTGCGGCGTGCGAAAAAAAAAAGAAATTATGCGGCCATGGCACTGTTTCCTGAGAAGGTTAGAGTCAAGTCCTCCGTGCCGCTGGAGAATCACCCGCCGATGACGCGAGGCAGCTAGCTGAGCTTTAACCACTGTGAAGCAAGATGAACTGCTCGACTCGTTTTTTCGTCTCTCGCGTCATGCTTGCAGTCCCTTTTTATGATATCGACTTGACAGGCGTGTAAAACCTGCTGCGCGAACGTGGCTAGAAAATCGCACAGTCAGAAGGTGGTTACTTCAAGGTTGCAATTGCAAAGCATGTATTAAGTACCAGTTATATTTAGCGGCTTAAATATATATCATCCTAATAAAGTGAAAAAAAACAAAGCAAAGCTGCAGAACGATGTCAAAGCTTGCTGAAAATGCACAGACGTCCGTTCCGGCGTGATAAAGCAGCCTTCCCTACGCGTGAATTGCAGGCGCCGAACTTCTGACAATGTGCCGAGTTCAGTTGAATTCAACCAACCGCGCAACGCTAACGGTATAAGGTGAGTGTGAACGTTCAACAACGACGGGTAGGTCTCACGAACACGGGGAATCAAAACACAAAGTGGTTTCACCTACAACCGCAACAGAAATTTCACAATGCGTGAAGACAGCGAGTAATCATTGCTGTAGTCGCTGCGTGCATGCGCCGCGTTACTTACCGATTCAGGTAGTCGAAACGAACGAAAGCGATGAACTCAGACAGCCAAAATAGAAGGCGGGACAGCGCAGACAGCTATCCACGCTTGCCTCCTTTATTTCACGTGCGACACGCCCGGGAATCGATACAGTTTCACACGTGAATCGCGTGCCTTGGTGTTGTCTGCACTGTTGTGGCAGCGCACGACGGAGCAATACTTCGACCTCGCGTCCACTTCCGTGGGATCGCTTCTGCCATCGCGGAAATGCGCAGCTTCGCACAGCAAGCATCTCGGTTCAACGTGCCGAGCTGACGGCCCCCCAGTTATCCGCACCGACAGAAGAACGCGTGCACACGTGCGCTACCGCTACCGTGGAAGGGGCTGAGTCGGCCGCGCGAAGTTCCAGAGCTTTCCGACAGAGCCGCGGCGCGGCTGGCGCGGCGCTGTCGTCGCGCCGCAAACTTGAGCTTGGGTTCCCTATGGAAGGGGATCAAGCAAGTCACCGGTGAGAAATGGAAAAACTACGTTCAGCACGTTCTCGACGAAGTCAATGAAGGAACTGGATAACATCATTGATGACGTTGTTGACAGTCTACAGCCAGTGGTGGTGAAACTCGGAGATGACACAACCAGTAGTGATTGGACAATGTCCGCTGACGAAGACGACCTTGAGTGCGAGCTGTGATAGAGCTTATTGGTGGCAGAGGCTCCGGAAGTCTTTGGCGGCAGGGGGGGCTCGAGATAACCGCTAAGCCACGATTTCCGGCTGGTCACAGGATAACGTTTAGAGCCATATTCTAATGTGCACGCACACAAACAAGTGTGCACGCGCGAAAAATACACACGTGCACGCATGTTTCTGGTTTGTTTAGCGTACGTGTGACTTTACAGAGAAGATTTGTCAGCTTTAGGATGGGCATCTCAACCATTACCATTAGTATCCTTTCCTTTTACTCTGCTAACTTTTTCTATTAAATTGGGAGCAAGTTTCTCGTAGTAACTTGCATTTTCTGAATAAGTAAGACATCTTTCGCTATAGTTTATGCATATCCATAGCAATAACGTAACTCCGAACAATCCTGTTGGTTGTGTATACGGTTTAGGTCACGATGTCAAAGGTTGTCTCTATAATTTAACTAAGGCTGCACAATAAAATATATGCATACTTGCTACTTAGCTGGTTTGAAATGTCTGTTTCCTCTACCGTTGCTTATGACTGATTCTTTAAATATTACCTTAAATGAGCAAGAGGCTTGTTTTTTAGTGTATTTCTAGCGTCACATCAATAAAGACATCATTTCCCGTCTTCAAACAAAAACAGTCACACATAAATTAGAACGATTTACACTAACAATGTTTATTTACTAAAGTGAGCCGTCACAATAACAAACATGATCTGTTTAATCATGTGACACACATTATATGAACAACGGATGATGCACTTCATTAAAAAATTTCCATAAAGCAAGCGTCCCCCTTCATGCATTTAGCTCAGCACTTCCGCACGCAAGAAAAAATTAATTGCCGATAGTATGTCAACTGAAGTTATACAATGTAGACGAATGCAGATTTAATGATGCAGACAAGCACAAATGGTATAAGTTCGAACAAAAGGTAATGTATCATGGACTCACGAATAGGTGTTACACATTATTCTGTACGATGACATAGTGCATTACGGAAATGGCAACAGCTAGAAATGTGCGGAATAAGGAAGGAAACAAAAATACGTCTATATTGGACTGATAATCAAATGCGCCGGTGCGTCGATTACAAACACAGGACACTCAGTACTCGACCATATAACTGGGTTGCGAAAAAAAAAAAAACACAGCTAGCATGAACCAAACGTTGCTGAGCGTTCGGCCGTCTTCGTTATAAATTCGTTCATGACTTTATCCAGAGATAACTTTCCTGTTCTTTCCCGGTGGGTGTGCAGGAGGAGAAGATGAGTGAGACGGGCCTGCGCCATGCGACTGCGAAGATATGTCTTCACTCACCGGAGCGCACTAAAAGAGCGCTCTCCTGATGCCGCTGATGCGGGTACAGTCAACAAAAGCTGCACAAGTTTCACAACCTGGTCCAAAAGTTTCTGAACTGTTTGAGACTCGGACCTCAGTTGTTCAGCCACATCTTCAACAGTGTTCACACCTGCCCCAGAAATAACTGTTGGAAGGAGTAGAAGCTGTGCCGCAAGCCTGTCTAGATCAAAATATGTGCTGTCGACTCCGAGAGCTTCTTTCAGTGCCTCCTCGGTTAATCGCTGTCCACGTGTACTGTTGACGATCGCGCATTCAAGCTTTGCTAGATAGTCCATGCCTGGTTGGTCAAACCCATTTTTTATTTCGGATATCACGCAGTCAACTGCCGCAAAGAACTCTTTTCGGAGCTGTGTCTTTGCATCCAATACTACTGGAGGAGCAGGCTTAATTGAATGCTCAAATCGCGTGGGCGGTTTTACGCGTCTGGCGACCGCGGTTTCACTCTGATCAAGGCCCAACCTCATGGCGGCATTTTGTGTTTCTTCAAAAACTCGATCAAAGCCGTCCTCTGTTCTCAGGTTCGCCATGGTCTGACACAGTGCTTTAGCTGCCTGTTTGGTTCCGGTCGCATTGTATTTGGGACTCTGAAGAGCCCTGGCAAGTTGCTCGCATGGGCCAAACAGTTCTTTGGACATGTTTAATCCGAATAGAGTATGAAACTTCTGCAGCTGCTTTTCGTACCCTCTTATAATCCCTCTCCGATCATCTCTAAGTGATCCTGGAGTTTGTAACAGCTCCTGCATCGTAGCCTGAACCCTTACATACTTCTCGGTGAATCGCTTAACTGAATTCACTCTCACTGCCCTCCTCGCTGGACACGGTGGTAGAAGACTGCTTGCCTTTGCAGGTATTGCGCGTTTTTCCAATCCAATCCAATCATCGACGCATGGAGGAAGAACGATGCCGCTGTACGTGGCCTTCCGTTTCGCAGAAGTAAGGATTGCGTTGGAAACGTCTTTCACGGCGCATAGCGCATCTGCAACTATTACGCTGCTACGGCCGACTTCCTGGAGAGCCAAATCTAACGAATGACTGGCGCAGTGCACGTAAATTGATTTCGGCTGAACGTCGACGATCCTCTTTTGAACTCCAGAGAAGCGCCCAGACATGTTGGCTGCACCGTCGAAGCAGTGACCACGCAAACGACTCAAATCGAGCCCTAGACGCACAAGCATGTCCTTTACAGCTAAGAACAGCGTGTTGGCCTTAGAGTCTGGGGGGCTGTAAACTCCGATAAACTCTTCATGAACTTCCAGTGAGGCATCTTCCACCCAACGCAAGCAAAGTGTAAACTGTTCGTCCCCCGCCACGTCCGTGGTCCCATCAGCGATTATTCCAAAAAATGGAGTCACTTTATTGTCTTCCAAGATTTCGCGCTGTAGTGTGTGAGCCATGATCTTGATGATTTCATTCTGAATGTCACTGCTCAGCCACTTGTCCCTTCGGCTTAGCCATGTCTTAAGAGCAGGTACGTCTGCACAGCGCTCCTGTAATAAGTCCACCAGGTTGCCGAACTCCTGAGTGTGTCCTAGAAGGGCCTGACCGGTGCGGCAGAGGTAGCGAATGGAACTCACGATAACGCGAAGAGCTTCCCTAGACTCACGTTGCTGCTTAGCGCAATTGCTTGTGAGGAGCTCAACAACACGTGCCCCTTTGGCTTTACTCAGCTGCTGCTGCTGTACAGCATCGACATGGTAAGTGCTTTTTTCGTGGCACCGAAACTTCTCAAGGGCGTTCTTCCAATTAGAAAAACCATTCTGCAGGAAGCTAAGCTCCAGCCCGGGCCCAGTGGCTCTCCTTTCTTTGAATGCAACGCGGCACGCGTGACAAAGCACCATGTCGCGCTCGGCGTCATAATGGAGCCATGGAAACTTCTCGAACCATGCGTGCTGGCAGGACCTGTTACATTTGCCCCTTGGAAAGACGTAGCTCTTGGCTGGTACAAACTTGGTAGGTGGCGGTGCGTCTTCTCCACGAGGGCAGTAAGCATCCGGTGAACATGACCTAGAAGGAGCCGCCGCATGTACAAGGTCATCCGCAGCATCAACGGTGGCCGGGTTCGGAGAAGGTCCACAAGTACTTTCTGCATTTAGAAGTAAGAACAAACTCCTCAAAAGACGAAGTGGCGACGCTGCGCGTTGCAACTTTTACAGGATTCTAGGGCACTTGGGTTTGAACATCCACAAACGGTTCATTAGCTACCACAATCCAAGGCGACCTAGCAGCATTCTTTATTGTGAGGTATGAAAAAAGAATAAAACCTCGGCCCGCACCATATAGCAGGCAGTAATACATTTTCCAAATTTGATAATTTTGATAGTGATTTGTCGAATACAAATCGAGAACTAAGAAAATGAATTTCTAAAATATCGCCACCCATAAAGAGGCCTAAAAACACTGAAGTTTGTTATTTTCTAAACTTTTTTTTTGCTGGTCTATTTGCTTGCCATTTTTACTGATATTTTAGAACTGAAAACAATATTGCCGCTTTTTCTTTCTCAAAATAAAGGTATATGCATTCTTACCGTAAGTCCGCTTCCTTGACCCCGCGCGATCAAGTGCTATAATTGGGGATGGACAGGGCGAAGATTCATGTTCAATATCAGGAGCCTTCCTTTTCTTAATAAAGTATCTTTCCATTGCGTTTAGGGCTGCTTCAGAACTGCAAAACAAGACAATCATAAACACATAACTAAAAACGAGCGTCTTCATATTCAATATCGTGTGAAAAGGAGAAAATGACACTACATCCCCGTCTCTTCCATTGAAAACCATCTTATGTTAACGTTTTCTGCCTAACTTCACAACGCGTAGTTGTATTATACAATTCAACAGCTCTGCAAAAAAAAAAAAAAATTAAGCACAGCCCCATGCTGGAATAACATAGTAACTAAAGTTTGCTTCCAGAATACAAAGAATGTCCCATATTACTGCGATTGGGTATTTCAATCTGTTACTGGCCAAACACCAGCTCTGCATGGCGTAACTGGTATAACCAAATCAGCGTGACCTCGATATTGAATCATAAAATAAGGAACTCTTTTAAAACTGTCGTTGGGCAAGATGAGCATAAAAGTTATCGCATCTGCTGTTCTTATCCTTTCATCTTCATCATCGTCAGTTTGTGGATGCCTGCTGCAGGACACCTTGCCACCTAATTTTTTTGCCTCCAAACTCCGTCTCTCGGTATCGATTCAGTTACTCGCCTTTTCCACCTGTTGTCTAAGCTACGCATCGCATGCCAATTAAGCCCAAGTCTACTTCTTTATCTCAACTGACGTCACCGTGGTTGCCATGTTGGAGTACAGGCCGGTTGAGATGCTAGCTGAGCGAGAAACCGTGACATCAGATTAGCGCTGGTGCCCCCTCGCGTGCCTTTGTGTTCCCCCGTGGCGCGGCTGGCGAACAGAAGAAAGCGGGGAGAGCACAATAGAACGCGGAGACCGAAAGACTCTCTGTCCTTCTCTGCACTGACACTCTCTAATGAGATGAAAAGTCACGGTGGCTGCTATGTTGGAGTACACGGCTAGGGTGGCTAGAAGGGGAGGTGTGCTGAGCGCGGCGGCCAGCCATAGGAGAGGGTGGTCCTCTTTCGCGTGATCGCCGCTAGGGCACAACATAGCGCTGCCATCTGGGGCGCCGTCAGCGTTTCCGCGGCTCCGGCTGTCAACGCCTGTACGGCGGTTTGTAGTTGTGTAGTTGTGTAGTTGTGTAGCTGCGAAGTGTTGGCGTGTTCTGTTGATTCATGAGTGCTGTGTGCTGGCAAAGATGCCGTCTATCTCAAAGAAAAAACTCAGCGTTATTGGTGCTTCGTGCCAGGGTGTGATTCCGGCTACAGATCCTGTTCGGAAAAGTGTCCCTTTTCCGTGCACCAATTTGCCAGGAACTGTTCTTGAAGTGGGCATGCGCCATTCCGAGGGCTGACAAACCGCTTCAAGAGAATTCCGCTGTTTGCGCAAAGCATTTGCGCAAACAGAGGAGTGAATGACAAAAAGTAAAAAAATAATGACAAAAAAGTCAAAAGAAGAAACCTTGTGTGATGTGAGACATGCCGCAGAAACGATCAAGTGCATTATGTTGTACACAATAAAGTTTATTTACCTATTAACATGTTGCATTTATTTATTCGGTTTATGAATTGAGCCTGAAAAGACTACCGAACGTTGTATTACCGTTTATGCCATGGTTTAATTCTGATTTGGTTGGCGTAAATCAAGTTATCTGCTTTCGCACGTAATGAGGCGCACGAATAAAATGATCAGAGCGCATTGGAACATAATTAAGCCCCCAGGGCCGTAAGTAAAGGGGGGGGGGGGTTGAGGGGGTTCTGACACCCCCGAAATTTTTTCATGCTTTATTTATTTATCTATCATACTACCCACTGCGCCCAAGGGCATATTACAGTAGGGGGAAGAATACAATATTTCGATACAAATACAGATTCCGACACTTTAACATTACAATAAACACAATTCACTGTCAACTTACGTAGTGATACATGGGATATACGCAATATAAATCGGGTTCATGGTACAGTTTTGTTTTTACACAACCGTGCCAGTACACTACTGGCGACCCAGCAGTGAACTTGAAAATATATCTTCATGTGAAGTAATTTCGTCCGCCGCGGTGGTATAGCGGTTACGGTGCTCGGCTGCTGACCCGAAGGTCGCGGGTTCGATCCCGGCCGCGGCGGTCGCATTTCGATGGAGGCGAAATGGTGGAGGCCCGTGTACTTAGATTTAGGTGCACGGTTAAAGAACACCAGATGGTCGAAATTTCCGGAGCCCTCCACTACGGCGTGTCTCATAATCATATCGTGGTTTTGGGACGTAAAACCCCAGACATTAATTAATTAAATTGTGAAGTAATTTCTGCTACTTCAGGGGATGACCTATTCCACTTGCTTATCGTCCTCGGAAAAAATGACATTCTAAATGCGTCAGTCCGGCAGCTTATTTTCTTTATCTTATTGGCATGATGTAATCGCTGCGAAACGTAATCCGGATTGTGAAAGTATCGCGAGGGGTCCAGACCCGTTCGGTCATGAAATACGTTATGAAATAGTTTCAACCGCAGATATTCCCTTCGTTTGTGTAGAAGTCCCAACCAAGCCTTTCTTTTGCTTTTGAAACACTGAAATTCCTGGTATATAGTCAGAGCAGACAAACCAAACAGTCATGTTGTGAATTCTTTCTAAATTGGACACGTCACTTGCCTTCCACGGATCACCACAGCACAAGCGTAATCCAAGATGGATCGAACGTTAGACATGTACAGTTGACCTCAAATGGTAACTTTTTTGCATTTCTGCGCAGGAAACCTAGCACATGCCTGGCTTTAATTGTGACGCGATTGATGTGACGGCTCCAGGAAAGGTCCGGTGTGAAATATACACGAAGGTGCTTGTGTTCGCGAACTGATAGCAGCCTGGTTGAATTTATAACATAAAAAGAGTCATGGGCAGCCTTTTCCCTAGTGAAACACATATGCACTGTTTTTTTTTTTTCAATAATAACATACGCCACTTATCACACCATTATAAGACCCTGTCGATGTCATTTTGGAGACTAGCGCAATCATGGGAGCTATGTATGATTCTGTACAAAACGCAGTCATCGGCAAATAATTTGATATGTGATGAAATACCTGAACAAATGTCATTTATGAAGATGAACAATAGCGGACCCAAGACTGACCCTTGGTGCACGCCAGAGGACAGATCAACTTCCCGGGATGCGTCTTACTATTGATGACGACCTTCTGCCTTCACAAATTTAAATACTCGTTTATCCAGTTCGCAATTAACTGTATCGTTCACATTATACATTCTTAGTTTTTCAATTAAAAAAGAGTGGGGTGCAACGCCAAAGGCTTTTTTTTTTAATCTAGGAAGAAGCAATCAACAGAGAAACCCTTGTCTAAAGCACAGGATAAGTCGTATGTCAATTCAAGTAATTGTGTTGTACAGGAAAAACGACTACGAAAGCCGTGCTGCTGAGGATTAAGTAAGGAATGCGTGTTCATATGCGTCATAACATAGGTAAATAGAACATGTGTTCAAGTATTTTGCATGCGACTCTTCTAAAGGAAATGGGCCTATAGAACACTACTTCGCGGTCCACTCTTGTGAACAGACACTAAGTTAGCAAGTCATATAATCATCGGGTAATGAATATTCTTCTAAAGACTTTTCGGGTGACACTAAAATACTTGCACGCCTTCACAGCGACCACCACTTGCTTTCCGTCTGAACAAAACTCGGCTCTGTACCCCGTATTTCAAAACCGCATGATAACAGTACCGCAATACAAGCTGTGCGCTAAGGAACTGCATTATCAGCTAAAGTTTTATATAATTTGGTAACGCATTTCTACTGAAGCGTTCTCCCTGCCGAGGACGGATAACGGCCACGTTCGCTGACGGCGCCCCCGACGACAGCGCCGCCCCACGGCATTCACGCGAATGGCGGCCAACTTTTGCCGCCCGGTCATCACACCTCCCCTTCTAGCCACCCTAACACGGCCTAAAGTCCCTAGATATTTCCCTGTTCTTTCTTAAGTACCGACAACCATTGAAGCGCCGTCGACGAATCTCATTGGCTAACGCTCGTTTTCGGTAGCCATGTTCTTCCTAACTCTTTTCCAGCACCCGGTTAAGGTGGCTAGAATGGGGAGGTGTGCTGAGCGCCGCGCGTTTCCCTTGCCAGAGAGGGTCCCTCTGCGCGCCGATGCCGCCAGGGGCGCTGCTGCAGGGGGCGCGGGTACAGCCGCCACTGTCGCAGATTGCCCGTTGGAAGGCTGTTACAAGCAAACGCGGCGTGATTTTTTTTCTTTTCACCATTTACGCGTTCTTTATTGTACACGAGTCATGCATTAGTGAGCTGTGGGGAAAATGCCCTATAAAACGAAGAGAACTGAACGCTGGTGCTTCGTTCCTGGCTGCTACGAAAACTCTGAAAACAAAGAACTGAATTGCGAAGAAATACAATGATAATGATTAACAAAATGTATGTTCGCCCTATCCTGGTATAGGGCGCCGCTTTCTTGTTGTTGTTCTTTTTCTCTGGCAACGCAGCTTAAAAAAATGAAACCTCTAATACTATTAGAAAGGAATGATTTCCGCTTGTGCCTTGGACTTCTAATGTTCGTTGCAAACAACGTGTTAGATATAGAAGCGCGATTACCATGGTCGGTAATTAGATCAGAGACACCAACAGTTAAAACGTACATTTTTAAAGATATACAGTTCGCTTCAGAGACAATCATTATACGTTTTCATTTAAAAACCTAGTTTATTCTTGAAGCACATTGGTCGTGAGTGAACACCCCTCAGATTCGCATTAGCGCTGCTAGAACTACTCAATGTAAAAATATAACATATTGGCTCTTCAAGTAAGCTCAGTTAGATCCTTCGCACACAATGTCGTGATATTTTTTTTCTCCTAATGCTAAACAAATGCCATTTCTGTATTTAAATTACCAGTACACAATTACCTTGCTCACATGACAATTAGCAATACAACTCATTATGTCAATAAAAAACCGCGACTTATGCATCGGTAGAGGGTAAGGTTAGGACAACGTCACTAGACTAGTTTGCTAACCTAGTCTAGTAACGTTGGGTTAGGCATCATCTCTCGCTCTTTTCAGTGGTCTTTTTCAATTCGACCTCCCAATCATACACCTAAGGCGCTTAGCCGTGCTCCCTATTGGGTTGCAGAAATTAGCGCTTTTTTTTCTATCTTCCTCTTATCATCGTATATATACACCAGGGGCGTAGCCAAGGGGGGGGGGGGTTGGGGGGGTTCAAACCCCCCCCGAAATTTTTCAGTTTTGCTTGCGTATATATACACGCACACATACAAACGCACGCACGAACATACATAAAGTATGGTCGAACCCCCCCCGAAAAAAATTTCTGGCTACGCCCCTGATATACATCTATATTAATTACAGAAATACTGGCTGTTGTTTTAGCAAGCTCCCGTCAAATGAATCAACAGCAGTTATAGTTACAGATTATCTTTCGGTATGTTCAGCACTTCCTATATACGGCAGCGAATTCAACACTCCTGAGCATGTTTCGTTATCTAATACCTGCAAACTTACAAAAAATATGGTTGCTGAGGGTACTGGGCCACCGCGGATTGTATCTCAATGAAATGGTGGATTCATGAGCCTCAGTGTCTCTATGTGGAGCTCTGATTCATAATTTACCAGATACGGCTTATGCGACAGCTTTAAGGTATAGAAATGCTTGTTTGCAAAGCGACACTGGCAAATTATCACTGGATAAATTTAAAAACTTCGTACATGTAAGGTATTGCTGGAATAAACAGCGGTGTGTTTCTTACAGCAGATTACGCGGTCCAATTCCACGAGTGAATTTTTATTTATATAATGCTGGTCTCATGGCGTCCCCGGCCGTTGTGCAAATTTTGCAGTCAATTGAAACAACGGACCACTTCCTTTTATTCTGTCGCCGATATTACAATTAGAAAAAAAGGTACCTCGTAGCTCCACTTCAGAAGATATGATTAACAATAAGTTACTGTTCTTATATTCAGAGGGATGTCTGTTATGCTGTATTCGGTTATATAAATATGACGAAAAGATTACCGCGATGATTTATTTTTCTTTCCCTTTTCTTCGTTCCAAATCCATTTTGTCTAGATCGATCTTTCTCATTACTTCAGATCTAGATATTTACTACCGCGTCTCTTTCATAAATTCCATCTGACAGTATGACCGCTTGTTCATTTATCATTTTCATTTACTCGATGTTTACTTTTTAATCTAACTTTCTAGTTACCCTTGGCTTCATATGTGTTTTTTTTTAATTATCCATATTGTGTGTAACGAATTTTTTTCTTTCAAGGAAGTAACACCAATCTACATTTGCTGGTTGGCGCGCACCGCATGTCACTCCGATATATTCTTTCTCGCGTGCATTCCTTTACGAAAATCAGTAAAGAAGGAGAGGAAGATGAGAAGCGTACGAACTTGAGCTTGTTGGTACACATTCATAGTAAAAAACAGCGCGAACACTACAAGGACGAGACAGCGCTAGTCCTGTTTTATCTGTCTCGTCTTCGTAGATTTCGCACTGTTTTTTACTAAGAGAGGAAGATGTTACAGTGTGCCCTTTTTTACTGCACCCGCTGAAAGAGAAAAGGAAAAAGACGATTAACGCAGCAAACTGTTGCAAGCTAATAGCGCGAGACAGGTTTGCCGTACATGAGCGGCGCTACGCGGCACGTCGTCTGCTCGACTCCCCGCGCCTCTGCGTACAGCGCCCCTTGCGGCATCGGCGCGATTTGGGGACCGGTTTTCGCGCCCGCTTTTCACACCTCCCCATTCTAGCCACCCTAACCCGGTGAAACGCGACCCCCCATTCACTAATGACAGGGGTTTGACGGGAGGAGAAAGGCACGTCGCGTTAGCATATTGTCCGTTGAAAGATGCGTGGCTAATGTACTTAGACGCGCATGGCTTTGTAAATCGTCCAAGTTAGGAAGAAAATGGCGTCGAACGCCAGCTGCGCGTGAGTGAGGGCCGGGAAAGGAGGCAGTTGTCGCTACTTAAGTAAAAGGGAAAAATCTAGGGACTTTAACACGGCCCAGAGAACCTGTCTGGGACGTCACTTGAAAACTATGTACAGAACATTCTCTACACGACTGTGCAATATGAGTGACAAGTTGTCTGTACATGAATTCATTCGTGCAAATCATCAAAAGATCTCGCAATATTGTTGATAATATTTTCTTTGCAAAAGTTATAGTTGTCGAAAACCCAAATGAGCTTTCAACCTTTCTTGAATAACTGGTCTATTTTTTAGTTTAACCTTCGGCACTAATATTGTCACAGGCCGCGGTGCCACGCAGTGATGTATCTCTCAGCCGAACTCCGGTCGACGGTCAGCAGTGACAGGTTCGCAATTTAATATCCGAGAAAGTCACCGGTAGCAGTGCGAGAATACACACTCTCGAATGGAACAAAACAAAAGATTTCATGCAACGACTAACCAACAGCCGGAATACAAACACAACGAACGTGCGAAGCCGCCTACGTTAAGAGCCACAAACTGCGAGAGTATCAAATACTAAGATGTGCAGATCTTAACAGCAGGAGCTGTAAATCAATGACAAAAAAAGTCAAACGGCATATTTGTAAACAAAGGCGCCGGCTCGAGCGGTGGAGGGTGAAGGCAAGAAGACTTCCTCTACCAACGAGCCTCTCCATGAAGAGTTGTGCGCGCAATCTGTGAATCGGCAAATAAAATTCGTCCAACGGAGGATAAAAGATTTTTTTAAAACAATATTTAGTGTGTGTGTGTGTGTGTGTGTGTGTGTGTGTGTGTGTGTGTGTGTGTGTGTGTGTGTGTGTGTGTGTGTGTGTGTGTGTGTGTGTGTGTGTGTGTGTGTGTGTGTGTGTGTGTGTGTGTGTGTGTGTGTGTGTGTGTGTGTTTGCGTTGATCGAGTGAAAACGGCGATTAGATTCCACGTCATCTGCTCTGCTCCGCGTGATAGTGTTTTCTGCAGTGATGTTCCGTACTACGCCCAAGAATTCCCAATCTGGGACATGAAAATTCATTATTTCGGGCATTTTCCCCTGCGTGCTTCAAACTGTCACAGCATATTTCCCTGCACAACCCGGCATGTTTCCCTGCATGTTTACGACTATTAAAATCATGAGTACCGCCTGCGCTAAAAAGAATGGCCTTCTTAACTTGTGTGCTCTAAGTCTAATGTTCATACGTCGGTTTCGAGTCTAACACTGAGAAAGAAATAGAAATCACTCCATATAATTATCAGAAACCAATCTTCAGGGTTTGCGTGCTACATGCGCGAGAACCGTTCGCACAACTCAAAAGAGCACAGCGACCGCTGTGTTTTGGTCATCATAGACAAATTTCACCATTCTTAAAATTCTCTGAAATATCCCATAGATTCCTATTTTTCCTGTCTTCCAAAACGACGGCTGAAAATTTCCTGCGTGGAAAATCGCTGGTTTTCTGCTCGGAATCGAAACCAACAGAGCGCTCTCGGTCGGCATGGGTGCCCAACACAGCTTCGCTGGTCAGCCACCTTCACAGGTGTTGACGGCGATGTTGCTAGTACAGTACAGTTGTAAATAATATGTGTTTACGCATAAGCCTGGATATACTGTACACACGAAAACGATTTGACAGTCACTTAGACAGAAAAGAGGAATAAGAAGAAACCACTCACCGACGCTCGGATTACGCAGAGCACCGACGAAACGTGCGAAGCCAGGGAAAGCCAGGGACAGGGCGCCAGGACCAAAGGCGCAAGAACCAGCGGTCACGAGAACCAACACGTGGCCACGCACAATGTCAGGAGCCGACGCCATGTGCGGAATTTATTGCTCACACATTCCGCGCTGCAGCGGCATCGTCGGCCAGCAAAAGTGCCGTCGCCTTCAACTTGGCGCAAACCAGGCTACTGGGGTTTCGCCTCTGCAGCGTGTTCCCGTCGCTGGCCGGTGTCATCAAACAGCGCCGCCTGCGCTTCAGACCCCCGCAGTGGGGTCTGTCTACTAGCCGGAAGCGGTGCCTTCCCGGAGTTCAAAAACAAGACCGCGGCGGCCGTGGTCCAGATCTCAGACCAGAGGGGAGGCGGCGCGCAACTGCCCGCGTGGCGCCATCATAGCCGACACAACTGCCCGCAGTGCACTCCAAGCACAGCGGGAGGTGTGCGCTCCGAAATCCGACCCCTCTCGGCATCCTGCGACCTCGCGGTTCGCCCCTTGGGTGCGAAGCCGCTCTCGCCCCCAGCACTCAACACAAAAAGAAAAGCTGAGCGGCCGCCGTCGGCGAGCGAAAGAGACAGGGCATTCTCCCCTGAAAACGTAAACACGTCGGCGTCCTTAGGGCGCACCACCATACGCGGCCCTACAAGGAGTATTTTCTCTCCTTCGTTCACGAGCCAGCGTCGTCGCATTGTTCAGGTCGCAGCTGTGCCCTGTTATAGCAGTGTTCAACCAGACTGTTAGACCTTGTTGATGACGCCGCTCTGATAGTCCGCAGGTGTGCGAACCTGACGCAGCGATACTCAGACTGAGTGGAGTAAACCTTCATTCAGTGAACATAATAAAATAATAATAATATCTGGGGTTTAACGTCCCAAAACCACCATATGGATATGATTATGAGAGATGCCGTAGTGGAGGACTCCGGAAATTTCGACCACCTGGGGTTCTTTAATGTGCTCCTAAATCTAAGTACACGGGCCTCAAACATTTTCGCCTCCATCGAAAATGCAGCCGCCGCGGCCGGGATTCGGTCCCGCGACTTTCGGGTCAGTAGTCGAGCGCCATAACCACTAGACGACCGCGGCGGGGCCTTCAGTGCACAGGAAATATGGATGGGCTTCACGACTGATGGTTACTTCGACTTGGCGTTTCCGGCACGGTTCTTGTCAACCATTACATCTATCCTTCAGGGCGGGGGGCATCCTTCCCCAAAAAATGTTCGCCTGCTCCATTTTGCCCCCCTTCCCACCCCCCACCTCCCTTGCTCAAGAGACCATAGTCAAAGCACAACGCATAGTTCCTCCGCTTTGCTGCCACCCTGAAAGAACTCACTTGTCGCGGGTACTCCCCAGTAAAAAAAGAAATCAGAAAAAAAGACACCTGGCGCCGCACTGCTATCCCTGCAGCGAAGTATTTTTCTTACGCCATGCTCTGCAATCAGCATAATTTCATGCCAATTCGCTTCGTTGTTACTGGCTGAAATGTGCAAAAGCCCTGTGTTTATGCAGACAGCAACGAAACAAATATTGTTCGGCTTTGTGGTTTATTGAAACCAATGACGGATATTCACAGCCGACTGCGAGTGAAGAATTCGCAAACGTCCGCGTCCCCTTAGAGAGAGCTTGATGTAATTATGAGGAACGCCGTCATGGGGTATTACAGAACACTTGGGGTGCATGGAAATGTATACACGGGCGTTCCCGCATTTCGGTGCAATGGAAATGCGCGCTTGTCATAGGCGGAAATCGAACCCGCGTCCTCAAGCTAAGCAGTCGGACGCATAGGCTCGAAGCGAGCGTATCCTGCCGGATTTCTACTTGTAGCCTAATCTAGCACAAGTTTAGAGCACAGTTGAAAGTGCGGTTGAAAGTGACAGTTGAAGCGCGGTTGAAAGTGATGGGTTACCTTCGCGACACGCACTCCTGCCGCACTGTGGTTTTGCCCGGGGTAAATGCTGAAGACGCAGAAATGAAGTGTATTATTATTTGATTTGCATACGCAGATACACAAAGGAGAAAAGAGAGGCAGGCATTGTAGTGTTCAGTTTGTTAGCAATGACAGATATAAACACGCAGCAGGTACAAAACAGTTTTCGTGTCATTCCTAACTGCCAGCGACAAGTTATATTTTCGTCCACTACTTTCTTTGCGATTGCGGTACCAACAAGCGCAGCACTTCTGAAAAACTCTATTTTATTGTAAAAAAAGAAGAAAAAGAACCTCACCCACGCACGTCTGCCCAGTTCCCTCGTCAGTTTGTCTGCTTTCTTTTGTCTGTCATTGCACACCCCTCGCTTTCTTTCCTGGTAGCCCGTGCGCGGAGACAAACAAGCGCAAACCCCAGGAGGGACGTTACGAGAATTCGGCCTTTTTTTTTACCTTTTCATTCACCCGATTCACCGCACACTCTCGGAGGATTGGACACCTGCTATGCCATCATACACCTGCTTTCACGCTGTCCCGCGCTGACGAAACACGCTGAGGGGAGGCAAAAAAAAAAAGTTTTAGCGTAATCATGACGTCACATAATGACGTCATCACATGACATCGTTGCTTCGTCAAAGGAGGGCCGATCGCGGAGGCATTGCAAAACCACGTTGGCTGCAGAAAGCTTTTAGGGGGTAGGGAGGATCAATACAATCGACTAAGAAATAAAAAATTCGGCAGATCCCACGCACTGTGAGAATCGATGTAATGCGAAGCATTTATCAAAGAGCTGCATACATCGCCTTGTTTGTCTTTGAGCCAAATGAAATCATTCATGCCATGGCATCTAGTCCACCATATATCGCATGTTTGCCATGCACGCATGCATGCACAATCTAGTGTACACCATGCCAATGAAACGCATATTCTGGTCGTTTATGTTCATCACGCACTCGTGTCATGCCATACCAATTTTGGTATATATCACGGTAACAAAACGGCCGGAAGCGCACTATGACAGTGGCATGTAAATCATACCGTACATGGCATGCGTAACATGATTCGCATGTTAAGACCTCTCATTTATGTTCTTCATACAGTCACATCGCGCAATACCAATTTTGGTGCATATCAATCTAGCGAAACGGCCACGAGTGCGCTATGAGCATGGCACGTAAATCATGTCGTACATTTCACGCATGTCATGATTATCATGTTACCACCCTTCATTTACGTTCCTCATACAGTGGCGTCGCGCAATACTAATTTTGGTGTATATCATGCTAGCGAAACGGCCGGGAATGCACAATGAGCGCGGCATGTAAATCATGACATACATAACCTGCATGTCATGATTTCCATGTTACCACCTCTCATTTACGTTCGTCATGCAGTCGCGTCGCGCAATACCAATTTTGGTGTATGTCAAGCAAGCAAAACTGCACGAATGCGTCATGAGCATGACATGTAAATCATGTCGTGCATGTCATGGATGTCATGATTGTCATGTTACCACGTCTCATTTACCTTCGTCATACAGTCACTTCGCGCAATACCAATTTTGGTGTACATCGAGCTAGCGAAGCGGCCGCGAATGCATCATGAGCGTGGCAATTAAGTCATGACATACATGACATGGCTTTCATCTTACCAACTGTCATTCATGTTCTTCATACAGTCACATCGCGCAATACCAATTTTGGTATATATCAATCTACTGAAACTGCCGCTAGCGCATCATGAGCGTGGCATGTAATCAGGTCGTACATGACTTGCATGTCATGATTTTCATGCTACCACGTCTCACTTACGTTCGTCATACCATCGTGTTGCGTAACACCAATTTTGGTGTATATCACGCAAGCGAAACGGGCGCGAATGCACCATGAGCGTGGCATGTAAATCATGACATGTCATGGTTTTCATGCTACCACCCGTTATTCATGTTCTTCGTAAAGTCACACCGCACAGTGCCAATTTCGGTGTATATCAATCTAGCGAAACGGCCGCGAGTGCGCCATGAGCGTGGCATGTAAATCATGTCATACATGACATGCATATAATGATTTTCATGTTACCACGTGGCAGTTATGTTCGTCATACAGAAATGTCTCGTCATACCAGTTTTCGTATGTATCCCTTCATTTAAACAGCCGCGAGCGCCCCGAGACCATGTAATGTAAATCATGCAGCACATGACATGCGCGCCATGATTTGCATGTTAGGACCTGTCATTATGTTCGTCATGAACCCTTGTCACGCCGTACCAATTTTGGTATATATGAAATTAACGGAACGGCCGCAAGAGCCCAAAGGCCGTGGAATGTAAATCATGCTGTTCATGACATGCGTGTCATGATTTTCATGATATGACCTGTCATTTATGTTCGTGATAAGGCCATGTTACGACACACCAATTTTGGTACACATCGGATTAACGGAACGGCCAGGGAGTCCAAAGGCCGTGGAATGTAAATCATGCTGTTCATGACATGCGTGTCATGATTTTCATGATATGACCTGTCATTTATGTTCGTGATAAGGCCATGTTATGACACACCAATTTTGGTACACATCCGATTAACGGAACGGCCAGGGAGCCCAAAGGCCGTGGAATGTAAATCATGCTGTTCATGACATGCGCTTCATGATTTTCATGATATGACCTGTCATTTATGTTCGTGATAAGGCCATGTTATGACACACCAATTTTGGTACACATCCGATTAACGAAACGGCCAGGGAGCCCAAAGGCCGTGGAATGCAAATCATGCTGTTCATGACATGCGTGCCATGATTTTCATGATATGACCTGTCATTTATGTTCGTAATAAGGCCATGTTATGACACACCAATTTTGGTACACATCCGATTAACGGAACGGCCAGGAAGCCCAAAGGCCGTGGAATGTAAATCATGCTGTTCATGACATGCGTCTCATGATTTTCATGATATGACCTGTCATTTATGTTCGTGATAAGGCCATGTTATGACACACCAATTTTGGTACACATCCGATTAACAGAACGGCCAGGGAGCCCAAAGGCCGAGGAATGTAAATCATGCTGTTCATGACATGCGTGTCATGATTTTCATGATATGACCTGTCATTTATGTTCGTAATAAGGCCATGTTATGAAACACCAATTTTGGTATACATAGGATTAACGAAACGGCCAAGAGAGCACAAAGTCGTAGGCGGCTAGATAGATAGATAGATAGATAGATAGATAGATAGATAGATAGATAGATAGATAGATAGATAGATAGATAGATAGATAGATAGATAGATAGATAGATAGATAGATACGCTCAAAGTCGCTGAAGTTCGCTAAGAAATGCTTCGCATTTAAAAGAAAAGACTTACAGATGGTGGCGCATGGTTTGAAGTTAGAAAAGTCATTCTCCTCTGTAGTCAAATGTTTTCCCACGCTACAGTCGGAGAGACGGGAAGCTTTCAAATTCAGCGCCTTGGTTTTTTCCGTCTAGGTGGCGCTACAGAAAGATTTTCGTTGTAGTGATAGGAATAATGTAGATTGCTCAGTATTCCGACAGTATTTGTGTGTGATTCGTATCTACAATTATATCAGGAGACCGTAACAGCTATATTTCAGGCTATGCATGCTCAGATTTCAGCGCTATTTGAAGATTACAGAGGTTTTGTTGACGTTTGCGGCACGATAAGTTCAGACAATTTACGAGCTTCGTTGGGCATTTCTGCTTGCTCTATTGAAAAATGCTACACTGAGGAAAGAAATGGGAGGCTCTAGTTACTCTACGTGCAAATTCAGCCACATAACTTCGGTAGCTTTCCACAAAAATTGGCCAAAAATTGCCCAACATAATTAAAAAGGGAGAGGATCGTACATTAATGAAATTGAGCATTCAGACGGAAAATCTTGTCCTCTATATACGACCCGAAAATGAATTTTCTCTGGCGAATAGTTACCGGACAGTCTGTAGCGAAATTACTAAATTTGGCTGTTTTCAAAAGCTAAGCAGCAATAAAGTAGAAGTCCGACATTGATTTGTTACGTTGAGGAAATAGATAAATAGTATTGAAAGTGCTGTGCAAGAAATAGTGCTGTAACTGTAGCATATTTTAAAAAAAATGGTGACTTCTGAGCCACGATCAGGACTAACCGTGTAACTAGCGCTTATTCTTGGCTATCCATTCCCAAATACTGACGGTTGACTTGTTTTTAATAGATATATTTCAAATGCACAAAGATCAAGTTTTTCAATGATATATAAATCAACTATATAAAACAAGGAGAACAGCCGCCGCGTCAGTTGAAAAAGTGGCAAAAACGATGTGTTCATGCCGCCGTGAAGCATTTCGTAGTTTTCGTCGTGTTCACCCGTAACGCACTTCCATTCCACTAACTATGTAGCACTGGCAGGTGCATAATGAAGAGCGCACCCGCACTATAGTGTACTAGAATATTCTAGTACACTATACCCGCACTTCAAAAGTCAACGTGCGCTTGACGACGTAGGGCTTAGAGGCTGAAGACGGACAGTTCGGATGACCCTTTTTGGGAAATTGACGGCTCGTTGACTCCACTTAGTCGCACCTGGGCGGAATAAGGCCGGACTGCTGAGGAGACTTCCATGGTGTCGGAGAGGAGACGCCGCAGGTGCGCGGAGCGATAAAGTATCCCCATCCATTCCGGAATGTTCTCAGCCGTTAAGAACATTCCAAAATGCCGCGAAAAAAATATGCCGCGCAAGAATAACAACAACAAAAAAAAAACGCGACAGGGTTTCACCGGGGGGGGGGGGCTGAGCCCCTTGCTTCTTCTGACAGGGGGGGGCTCTAGCACACCCTGCCCCCCCCCCCGCTTCCGGAGCCACTGCTTGCTAAGCTTCACCGCTGCACAGTGGCGTTATGCGAAGAAAACTAAACGTCACGCTGTGAAGCTCTAGCCCTTCGTAGCCGAGAAGGGTTCGCTGCCGCAAAGTGGTTAATAAAACATTTACGGCTTCGATGCAACTTAAAGGAATCAGTCATCTCATGGGACTGTCCGAGACGTGTGAATATTAAAGCTTACAGGTGTATTTTCGATTTGCAATAATGGATATACCGAATTATTTCGCGATCCCCTTCGAATCCCTTGTGTCCGACGGTCTTCAAGTGAGGTAAAACTTGAGGCACTCGAGAGCGTGCGTTGCGTTAAAATGTCAGTGTATGCCCTGCTTTATGTTACGTCGCGAGTGTTCGCTTGAATTTATACAGATTGTTAAGACTGTCAGCAGCGCTAACAAACCCATCATCTGCGCATTTATTATTTGACCTGAAATGTAGCAGCTGGCGTTTCAAGTAGACATCCGTAGCGGCGCCTCGTCGCAATTGTGCAAGTCCACTATGCGATTACGCTTGAGGCTGATTCAATTGGTATCTTGTAATAATCTCTGTTGGCATAATTAAGTTTCTCCATGACACTATTCCAAGCTATTCCAAGAAGTGGCTTGGTCTGTTCTCTAATGTAAAGGTTTGCTGCTAATTCGTTTGCCAGGTAGAAGAATTGAAGAAACCTTTGCTATGCACTTGCGCATTTATTAGACGTTTGGGTGCTCGTACGGTGACTGGAGACTGCGTGGGAGCTTTTTTTGTAATTAAAGAAGACACCGTATGTCGCCGTTACGATTTCCCTGCTGGTGGGCTTCGCTGCACAGCGAATCGTCGATGCTTTGTGGCATAACACAGCTGCAATGCCATAAAGCTGACTATAGTGAATCTGTCATCTTGTAGCGCGTATATATAATGTAAATTATAATATATAGTGCGTTGAATCCAAGGTACAGTGCAAGCATGGCGTAAACAAGCAGGGTACGAGTCAAAACATGGGCGGCGTGCGCAGCACAGATTTCTTTGCGCTCCACAATGGAGGAATTGCTTTGCATGTTTTACCGCTACACAGGGGTGTAATGCGGCTAAAACTAAATACCACGCTGTGAAGCTTGCTACCTGTGGCTGCAATTAGTTGCCGGAAAGATGTATCGCCAGGTTGCTTCAGTGGCGCAAAGTGTTGTCTGGTCCGATACGTACACGTTTCACACGAGCAGGTTGATGAAAAATAAGTAATGGGAAAACTTTAACGGCTTCACAGCAGCTTTAGAACGAACAATTGTCTCGAGGGACAGTCTGAGACGCATGAATATTTATTGATATATACTGAGTATGTGCAGCACAATCTTCGTTTCATTGAGCTGCACATACTCAGTATATATCAAGACATGTACCAACTATATTTAAGCTTCAGACAGGCACTTTATGCATTTTTAATTACGGGTATATCGAACCATTTAGCGATGCCCTTTGATTCCGATGTATGCGAGTTTTACTGTATATACACTTAGGCGACAGTGTGCATTCGTAACACATTGATCGGTTCAGCGAAGCATTATGTGGTGAGGAGCATTGATTTTCCTGGCGTACATTTTTTTTCATTATATGATATTTAGGAGATGTTGGTGCTTCTGTATAGCACCGGCTACTCCTTTTCACTGATGATAGGATATGTGAAAAGCACAGCAATGAAAAAAAATATTTCATAAACTGCTAGGCAAAAAAGTTATTCACAGTGGTGTTCCATATATCGCGGCTTGATACCGCACGCATGCGATGGGAGCCATGCATGCATATGCGACATATATCGGTTGAGGATGGCCTAGATCCATCACCACGATGTATTCTGTAGGCACCGGGAACTCCACTGATCTGATGAGAAAATAAGCGATCTGCATCGCTGCGCCTAGTACACACATACTGTGCTCCAAGTAGGGAGGCAGGCTTCGGCGTGACGCTCGATCGTTCGCGTGGTGGCTCGATCGCCACAAGCATTCGTTAAAAACAAGCAATAATATTGATTATTCGGTGACTATCACGGAATAATTGGAGCTAAACGTTTTTCTAAGGCACCTTTTGGGAAAAGCTGGCTTTACCACAAAACAAGGCCCAAACAGCAGCTCATATGAATATATAGCACGCTAGCTGTTCCGATCATGTCTCAAACTTCGTCGTCCAAAAAGAACTAGCTTCATAAACTAATGCGCTTGATACGCCAGCAAGGTTAACACAAAAATGAAACCTAATGCACTGTGCGGCTATGCCTGCGCAGTGATCTCATTGAGCTGAAACAAAACTTACTCCCCCTCCTTGCGAACTGCGTGCCCCTTAGTCAAATAGTGGCCCTTCCCAAAGAAAACAGCAAGTATGCACCTTAATTCGTTGCGTCCATTAAATTAAGCCACCTGCATTTCCATGGTTAAATCGCATGATCAACGTCTCGCACGCACGTAGAGCCACGGGACTAGGCTAGGTACATCTCGCTTGGAATTTCCTAGGGACAGCACCAAAAAGTGGTCTGGCAACGCGGGCATGTTTCTCCCCGGAAACACGCGGCGCAGCACGCGGACGAGTGGTCATAAAAGAAAGGGAGAGGGAGCCCGCGCAGCAAACAAAACAAAAAGAAAAAAAAACCGGCGCGCGCGAGGGAGCTAGAAGAGGAGGCGCGGCTGGTGTTAGTAGACAGTTATAGTTTAGCGGGTTTAACGGAATAGCGGGCTTACCGGAATAGCGGGATCGAAGTGCGCATGCGCAGTACCGTAAACGACCCGTAGCGTTTACCGTACGCACGCTATTTTTCAGATTTAGCGTTAGCGTGTTTGCGTGGTTAACGTAGTGTACGTAAAACATTGCGGCGGTTTTGCACGCCCGCTTCGAACTGAATTGAGCGTTGATGTGGACGGATCCACTTCTTTCGTAGCAAACGACTCTGCGAAATGGCTTCGCTTGCCTTGAGGTAGCTTCGACGAGAGAGTATGATGGATAACTTATCGTAGTTTTTGAGATCGCTTCCCATTTCGAACGACCCTAGGCCTATCTAGGAGATCGGCGTAAACAAGCCTGCAACATGAAAATTTTCGCTTTTTGTGCTTTGTTCATATTTATTTACTTTTATTTTCACTAAAAAAAGGAGTAACATTGCTGCGTGCGGGGATACAGGCGAGCATTCTCGGTTTTGTTCTTTTCACTTTTTTTAACGCATTCACCCTTCGCTAGGTGGCGCCACCGTCCCGGCTTGGGCACGTAAACGCTATCCCGCGAAACTAAAACACGCTTTCCGCAACCAACGTTTGCGGCACGGTAACGCTATTCCCTTAACCCCCGCTATCACGCTTACGCTAAGCTATAACTACGCTAAACCGTGTGCGCCGCCATTCTGCCGTTCGAGTCTCTGAATCCCAGCCGCCAGGATAGTAACTAAAGGGAGGTTTGGCGCTGCCAGCGCTGACGTCATGCATTAAGGCGTCCTATGGGAGGTATACGGAGTAACCTCCCCCTGGCTAAGCTATAACACGCTTTCCGCAACCAACGTTTGCGGCACGGTAACGCTATTCCCTTAACCCCCGCAATCACGCTAACGCAGAACTATAACTGTCTTTTAGACAGTTTAGCGTTTGCGTGACAGCGAAGGTTAAGGGAATAGCGTTACCGTGCCGCAAGCGTTTTAGTTTAGCGGGATAGCGTTTACGTACTGTAGTTTACGTGCCCAAGCTGTGACGGTGGCGCCACCTAGCGAAGGGTGAATGCGTTAAAAAAAGTGAAAAGAACAAAACCGAGAATGCTCGCCTGTATCCCCGCATGCAGCAGCATTGCTACTTTTTTTAGTAACAATAAAGGTAAATAAATAAGAACCACGCAGTACAAGCGAACATTTATATGTGGCAGATTTGTTTACACCGATCTCCTAGTTAGGCCTAGGGACGTTCGAAATGGGAAGCGATCCCATAAACTACGCTAAGTTATCCGTAATACTCGAATGTCGAAGCTACCTGAAGGCAAGCGAAGCCATTCTATAGAGTCGCTTGCTGTGAAAGAAGTGAATCCGTCCACATCAACGCTAAATTCAGTTCGAAGCGGGCGTCCAAAACCACCGCCATGTTTTACATACACTACGTTAACCACGCAAACACGGTAACGCTAAATCTGAAAAATAGCGTGCCGTACGCTAAACGCTACCGGTCGGTTA
>NC_051177.1:199717031-199742717 GCF_013339695.2 Rhipicephalus sanguineus
AAAAAGAAAACAAAACCGGCGCGCGCGAGGGAGCTAGAAGAGGAGGCGCGGCTGCTGGTGTTAGTAGACAGTTATAGTTTAGCGGGTTTAACGGAATAGCGGGCTTACCGGAATAGCGGGATCGAAGTGCGCATGCGCAGTACCGTAAACGACCCGTAGCGTTTACCGTACGCACGCTATTTTTCAGATTTAGCGTTAGCGTGTTTGCGTGGTTAACGTAGTGTACGTAAAAATTGCGGCGGTTTTGCACGCCCGCTTCGAACTGAATTGAGCGTTGATGTGGACGGATCCACTTCTTTCGTAGCAAACGACTCTGCGAAATGGCTTCGCTTGCTTGAGGTAGCTTCGACGAGAGAGTATGATGGATAACTTATCGTAGTTTTTTGAGATCGCTTCCCATTTCGAACGACCCTAGGCCTATCTAGGAGATCGGCGTAAACAAGCCTGCAACATGAAAATTTTCGCTTTTTGTGCTTTGTTCATATTTATTTACTTTTATTTTCACTAAAAAAAGGAGTAACATTGCTGCGTGCGGGGATACAGGCGAGCATTCTCGGTTTTGTTCTTTTCACTTTTTTTAACGCATTCACCCTTCGCTAGGTGGCGCCACCGTCCCGGCTTGGGCACGTAAACGCTATCGCTAAACTAAAACACGCTTTCCGCAACCAACGTTTGCGGCACGGTAACGCTATTCCCTTAACCCCCGCTATCACGCTTACGCTAAGCTATAACTACGCTAAACCGTGTGCGCCGCCATTCTGCCGTTCGAGTCTCTGAATCCCAGCCGCCAGGATAGTAACTAAAGGGAGGTTTGGCGCTGCCAGCGCTGACGTCATGCATTAAGGCGTCCTATGGGAGGTATACGGAGTAACCTCCCCCTGGCTAAGCTATAACACGCTTTCCGCAACCAACGTTTGCGGCACGGTAACGCTATTCCCTTAACCCCCGCAATCACGCTAACGCAGAACTATAGCTGTCTTTTAGACAGTTTAGCGTTTGCGTGACAGCGAAGGTTAAGGGAATAGCGTTACCGTGCCGCAAACATTAGATGATTTTAGTCTCTCCGGCACACCGCTATACGCAAAATGCTTTGCGGGTACCGGAATACCGGGTGTGAACTGCGCGTGTGCACGCCCGGTAAACATGGCCGCGCCCAATGGCCGCGCCGCCGAAAGCGAATGCCGTCCACCTCGAATCTATCAAGTGGCCGTCGCGCGCTCTGTCGCTCGTTATCTCCGAACTGATGCTTTTATTTGCGTTAGGTTCACGTCCTTAAGCTTCGACAGCGAGGTATTCGTGTCGATTCGGCACCGTTTTCGAAAGCCACACTCAAATAATCAATGATGTAGGCTTAGGGAGTGAAAATCCCGGAATCTCGGAGGTCATACATTATGTGTTTGTTAGTTGTTTTTATCCTCCATAGCTGGCGCAACTTGACGTGGCGGCAGCTATGGCACACGCTATCCGGTAATGCGCTACGCCTTCGCTTTACCGGAATACCGGACAGACTAAAATCCTGTATTCATTGCGAACAGCGCGTTTTAGTTTAGCGGGATAGCGTTTACGTACCGTAGTTTACGTGCCCAAGCTGTGACGGTGGCGCCACCTAGCGAAGGGTGAATGCGTTAAAAAAAGTGAAAAGAACAAAACCGAGAATGCTCGCCTGTATCCCCGCATGCAGCAGCATTGCTACTTTTTTTAGTAACAATAAAGGTAAATAATAAGAACCACTCAGTCACACAGACGAACGATTTATATGTGGCAGATTTGTTTACACCGATCTCCTAGTTAGGCCTAGGACGTTCGAAATGGGAAGCGATCCCATAAACTCCCTAAGTTATCCGTATACCGAATGTCGAAGCTACCTGAAGGCAAGCGAAGCCATTCTAAGAGTCGCTTGCTGTGAAAGAAGTGAATCCGTCCACATCAACGCTAAATTCAGTTTCGAAGCGGGCGTCCAAAACCACCGCCATGTTTTACATACACTACGTTAACCACGCAAACACGGTAACGCTAAATCTGAAAAATAGCGTGCGTACGCTAAACGCTACCGGGCGGTAGCGTACTGCGCATGCGCATTCGATCCCGCTATTCCGGTAAGCCCGCTATTCCGTTATGCTCGCTAAACTAAAATGTCTATTAAGTCAGGGTGTCCCACGTGTTGGATAGCGGAACCGTAGGCGTTAAGGCGGGGAGCTTGCGGGAAGGATAGGCCAGGCGCGAGTTTTGGCAGAAGCCACGCGAAAATTGGTTTGTTTGTTTGTTAATTCTTTTCGCGTGCGTTCGGTGAGGAAGCGAATGAGGAAAGGTTACCGCGAGAGTCACTCGATTGTTTTGTAATTGTGACCGCAAGAGTAGAGCTAGGTTGAGGTCGTATCATCCGCGGAGTAGAAGCCTCGCAGTGGCACTAGCGAGTTTAGTATAGCAGAAAACGCTTACGTTAGCGTTAGCGTGCGTCTCAACGCTAACGCTAAAACGGAACGCGCTGCGTGTCAACTGGTGATCTTTTAGTACAGCGGAAGGTATTCCTGCTAACGCTAACGCAAGCAGATACGGCGCCATCTAGACATAAAAACAATAAAAACACTAAATGCACTGTAGAATCCACAAAAGCGCCACCAAGTCGAGCTGATCCAAAGTCACCACTGTTGCGTCTCCATGTCGCGTTTGCAGAAGTGTTGAGTTCTGACACACTGGTTTCTGTCGACATCCCGCGTTCGAGAATTCTTCAAGACCCCTATTACCTGGCCTTTTTAAGCTGGGACGCATCACGCGTCACATTCATGCACTGCCGCGAAAGGCATGAAGGGAAACGAAGCCGGACATGTATCTGCTTGACTTGTGGTCGTATCTTGGAAAGAGGCGACTAAACACAGCGTCGCCATCTCTGCGCTGCTACAGAAAACATGAGCGAACCTTGCAAACAAATCTTGCTAAGCCTTCTGCAGCGCAAATCCACTGTGTATCTCAAAAACGGAGCTATTTTATCGGCGGTACAAGGTTGGCGAAGCCTCATTACTCAAATCTAAATCAAATACGAACATTATTAGGGAATGAATAAGTTTAATAATGCAGGACGACGGCTACAAGATTCGAAGTGGACGGCTCTCGCTTCAACAGGCACCGCCATCTTGCCCTACGTACGGGATCTTTTGCGTGCGTTAGCGTTGAACGCTATATTTCAGAAATAGCGTTCGTACGTAAGAGCTCGGGCTACGTTTACGTTCTGCTCATGCGCAGTTAGGAGCACGCAACGCTAACGCTAACGCCAAATCCTTGCGTTTGCTGTTATCCGCTATACTAAAACTCGCTATTAGTACGTACCATTACGGATGTCGTTAGCGAATTCAGTTCCTGATGTGGGTGCAGCGTGACAGTGCTCACGGGAACATGTCTAGCTTTAGTGGTACAATTAGAGTGTACTAGAACTGTCGAGTGGCGTGACCGCGCCTCGCCGCCTGATGCCTTCCGCGTCGACCGTAGCGGCGGCGCTGCAGTCGCTCGGTACTGAAGGCGCGTGGCGCCGCGCGCAAGAACTGCTGGGCGCGTCGGCGGCCCCCGGCTAATCGACACTATTACTGATGCGGCTTTCGTTGCGTGTCTGTCATTATTAATAGTAGGACTTGTCGTCGTAAGCCTTGATGGACGAAACTTCAAAGCTTTTAATGGATGCTTGCCTCATAAATGCCTTTGAGAGATACTGCAAATCAGCCGAATTGACTGCCGGAAGGTACGCAAAATATAAAAATGAAAATGGGCTGATACCGACCGTGAAGATTCACGATCTCCGTTTAATTGAGCCGAACTCATTGCTGGGCTAGTTAAATTACTGTCAATTAACTAGACGCCGAACGATCGCCAGAAGAAAGAGACAGAGGAAACAAAAAGGGCGTGTCTTATTGTGATTTCTTCTGCCTTAATGCTTTCTTATGGTGGTGATTCGGCGTCTAGTTTATTCAGAGTAACTGAGCTGCTCTAATGGAGTTTAACTGTGCTCAGAAAGCTGTGTGCTGATATTGTTCCGAAAGCACACCGAACATTTACCGCGCGTTGGCAAAGCTGCGTGTACGGTGCGTGTCTTTACAAATGCGCTGTAAATGTGACTTCGACATTACGAGGGCTCAAAGGTATTGGAACTCAAAGTTAACTCGACCGGTACAAATAACGGTCGTCCTCAGGTGCGTTGCACGGATATTGTTATTAATTGCTATTCGCCGGGTGGGAAGGGGATACTTTACTGTCCGTATTTGTGCGTCCAAATATATATATATATATATATATATATATATATATATATATATATATATATATATATATATATATATATATATATATATATATATATATATATATATATATATATATATATATATATATATAAACATAATGTCAGCAAAGCATAGAGCACCACCGCCCCTTCTGGTTTCACTTCTGACACTTTTTACAGATAAAGCAATGAAATTATAATACCAAACGTTGTCAATAAGAAGTTTTTCTAATGGCATCGATAGAAGATCAGGAAAAGTGCAATATAAGCTGTCCATTGAAAATGAGAACTGGCTGTAATGAATTTAGGCAGAATAACCGACGGGCTATATTTATATCTACGCATTTTAATACGACGAGGGTGGCGATGCGGGCTTGTTGGTTGGTCATACTTGAATGAGTTGAGCGCATACGAGGACACGGACAGAAGGAAGAGACGTACACACACTGGCGCTACTAACAACAATGGTTTATTTCATTCTCCTGCCGATTCATATACCAGTTTTGCGCACGACAGTCACGTGAACACTCTTTCATAAAAAACAACAATTTGATAACAACCAGGGAATTCACCTCACGAGAAGATAAACAGGGTGCACAGGCAATGACAAGCAAATTTAATGATTCATGCGCAGAAAGTGTAATTCTTTAGCACTCAGGGACATTGAGGGATTGCTAACACAAGCGTCTCCAAGATAATCGATTTGTTCGGCTTCAATGATCAGCCTAGTAATTTCGGACCGGTTCCTGCTGACGACAACGGTTCCCTGAAAGTTCGGTTTGCACGCACAACCATGGCAGTGTTGCGCCAGGAAGCCGTCAGGTGGGAAGTTGCCCACTTTATTACAGTGCTCTCCAAGCCGGACATTTAGGCAGCGGCCAGTCTGCCCAATGTAAGCACGGCCACAAGACAGAGGAATGCGGTATACAACGTTAGTCACACACTGCACAAAAGGTTTTCTGTGCTTAATGGAGCATTCAGACTGAGATGTCTTATCTGGATTAGTTTTCTTGCACAACTTACTGAGTTTAAACGGGGCGGAAAAGACAACACGGGTGTTAACTCTGGCGGCTATTTTTTTGAGATTGTGCGATACTTGATGGATATACGGAACGACTGCCACGTTTCTATTTTCAGGTGAGGGGCGACCATTGGTGCTGGCATTACAGTGCATACCTTTACATTCTTTAAGCAAACACTCGGCTACTGCAACTATGAGGTAGGTCGGGTACCCTGCTGTTTGTAAACGTGAAGCTTGCTTCCTAAAGCTCTCGTCAAGCATGTGCACACAGGACTTACTGAGGGCATTTTTGAGACACATTTTTACGATGCCCCTTTTAACGAGCTTAGAGTGACTCGAGTCAAACGCCAATAACGACTTATTTGCCCTGGGCTCGTAGCACCAGCAAATTAGATCATCTGCAAGGGTGAGCGATACGTCAAGAAATCTGATGACACCATCTGCAGGCTGCTCAACAGTCACAACCAAGGGACAAAGACAGTTACGTATCAATGATACAAGGTCATTACACTGATCATTGAAATGATTAGTCGTACATTTAAAAAACAATAAAATCGTCAACGAACCTAAAAACTGTTACACTGCTACACCTTGCGTCAAGCTGCGTGGACATCTGTCGGTCAATTCTAGCTAAAAACAGATCGCTTAAAATAGGTGCTAGGCAGGAGCCGATACATACTCCTGCTTTCTGTAGGAAGGAAACTTCCTTCCTTTGGATGAAAGTGGAAGTTAGATAAAATTGGAGCAGCTCCAAGAAAGCACCCACCGAAACACCGGCTTCGCCGGAAAACTTAACGGAGCCAAATTCGTCAATAGATTCTTCAATGCAAAGCAAAAGCTTGTCATGGGGCAGAGAATAGTAGAGGTCTTTTACGTCGACAGAAAAAGTTTTCAGGCCTTCCTTAGCATGAGTGGCTAAAAACTCTAAAACCTGGTTGGAATTTTTGATAAGAAATGGATCCCGGACTTCGAGAAGCCTAAGCTTATCGAGTAGATACACAGCAAACTCCTTCTGCCACGTCCCTTTTTCGGATATGATAACCCTGAAGGGAATGTTCAATTTGTGGGTCTTCGCACTGTAAAGGTATGCACTGTAATGCCAGCACCAATGATCGCCCCTCACCTGAAAATAGAAACGTGGCAGTCGTACCGTATATCCATCAAGTATCGCACAATCTCAAAAAAATAGCCGCCAGAGTTAACACCCGTGTTGTCTTTTCCGCCCCGTTTAAACTCAGTAAGTTGTGCAAGAAAACTAATCCAGATAAGACATCTCAGTCTGAATGCTCCATTAAGCACAGAAAACCTTTTGTGCAGTGTGTGACTAACGTTGTATACCGCATTCCTCTGTCTTGTGGCCGGGCTTACATTGGGCAGACTGGCCGCTGCCTAAATGTCCGGCTTGGAGAGCACTGTAATAAAGTGGGCAACTTCCCACATGACGGCTTCCTGGCGCAACACTGCCATGGTTGTGCGTGCAAACCGAACTTTCAGGGAACCGTTGTCGTCAGCAGGAACCGGTCCGAAATTACTAGGCTGATCATTGAAGCCGAACAAATCGATTATCTTGGAGACGCTTGTGTTAGCAATCCCTCAATGTCCCTGAGTGCTAAAGAATTACACTTTCTGCGCATGAATCATTAAATTTGCTTGTCATTGCCTGTGCACCCTGTTTATCTTCTCGTGAGGTGAATTCCCTGGTTGTTATCAAATTGTTGTTTTTTTATGAAAGGGTGTTCACGTGACTGTCGTGCGCAAAACTGGTATATGAATCGGCAGGAGAATGAAATAAACCATTGTTGTTAGTAGCGTCAGTGTGTGTACGTCTCTTCCTTCTGTCCGTGTCCTCGTATGCGCTCAACTCATTCAAGCATTTTAATATGCTTGAGATAAGCCCTGATGCATGAAGTTTGTGCGTCGGAGGTGAACACGCGCCTTCGGCTCGGCTTCCTGGCTCGCCTTCCTGATATTTTAAGCCCTCAGAGGTCGCATAACCGATGCATCGTAACCGCGGAAGCATGCTGTTGAAACAAGATAGCCTTTCGACATTAAAGAAACAGCGCCAAACTGGCAGAACTCAGCCGTCACTAATATAAATGTTGCGATAGAGTCATTTGTACTCAGGTTACTCATGAAACAGTCGAGCGCATTGGAGCTCGTATACAGAGATCAATGCTCTGGATATATGGTATAGACTGCCGGCAGAAGAATTTTAGGCTTTCGTCGATGGTTCGTTATTTCTTCGTAGTCAGTGTTCGTAGTTACTTATAGTGTAGCGCGGCTCGAAGTGCTGCTTGCAAACAGCACAGCGATCAGTGAGCAGCTAGATGCACGTGCGCAAAATCCGATTGTCACCTTCTTTGGGGGTCGGCAGGCTCCAAGAACAGGGAATATCTCGGCGCAATTTTGGCACGCCTGCATATTCACCAATGCACCATGGCGCGTAGCAGGCGTTGGGACACCGATTGAAGCTCAGTATTGCATTAAACGCGCTCAGAACGCGCAATTACACGCTTTCGTAGGCTGCGACTAGCGCGCGCCAAATGCAGACGCTCTCCACAGCTTCAGTACAAAGTGACTACAGCGCCGCCGCTACGGTCGCCCGCCGGAGCATCACCCGAGATGCGGCGCGGCCGCTTCGTTCGTTCCACTGCCCCCTTCTAGTACACTGTAGTACAATATTAAGAATAACTTGTGCGGAAACGGTAAACCACGTGGAAGTAAGTTGACGGCGTAAAATGAAGCACGTTAGCCGTGAGTAAAGATTTGTACGGCCGCTAAGTGGTAGCGTTGGTCGAGCGTAACCGAATTTTACTTGTTTGTGTTTACTGTGAGGCAGTAATTTTGACCTATGTAGTGTCGGTATTTTGGAGGGTAATCTCCTAGCGTTGGAGTTGAAAATTGTTTCAACAGAGCTAGCTGTAGGTTGAGTTTTGTTTTGTTTTTGTACTAGTTAGCATGAGCATTTAGGGCGAAAGGTAGTTCAACATTGTTTTATGTGAAGCCTGTAAGCTTTATTTTCAATTTCAGTTCATAGTTAGTAGGACCATCTTGTGTTCTTATGTGTTACGCTTTTGCCGGGAGCGTTTAGTGAGGATTTAGCAAAGCCTTCGAGCTTCCGTTGGTTTCCTTGGTTGTTTATCTTCCATGCCTAAGCAGCTAAGTACATCAACAATAATAAAAAAGCAGACGCGAAAGCGGCTACAGGCTGAGCGGGAGAGAGCTGGAGGAGCAATGCAACCTTGCACGTCACAGGGATGCCTCCGCATGGCGGCGCCACTGTATGTCCTCGCGCCCAATAGGAAATCCCGTGCAAAGATAGCACCAACAAGCACATAATAATCATTGCAAAGCGTCGTGAAACGCGACGCGCTTCGTGTCTTCTCTCTAGCCTGACCGTGATTTCTCACAGGGCGAGCGGGGAACGCGGTGGGACAGCCAGGCGAGCGTCGGAGAGCTATTTTTTGCAGCGTGAGCAGTTTCGCATGGCTTATCGAGGGACGTGCTGCGCATGCGCGAGGAGCTGTGACGTCACTGCGAACAGCTGGCGCGCCGGAGCCGTTGCCGACGGGTCGTCCTCGTGGGTCTGCGCATTACAGAGGAGTGATGTCATAGCCGCGGCAGACGCACTGGCGCCGGCGCGTTCCCAGCTGTGCGACTCCGTTGCGCAGTAGCCAAGTCTCAGGCTGCGCCGGTCGTTGGGGCCATAGAGACGGCAGCGTGTTCCTACACTGGCCACCGAGCCGCCTTTGTGGCAATAGAGAAATGACGTTGAGCAAAAAATAAACATACAGTGTTACATAATACGTATACCGTATGTGTGTCACTGAAGCAGCAGTAAGCATGATAATCAAGCTAATCCTAGTCAACCAGGAGAGCTAAGAATAATCAGCTGAACCTTAGCTCCGCTACGTATATCGTGGCATAGCCGAGCTAAGCCCCTACAATTTTTTTTATTATAGATGGATGCTATGAGAGAGGCTTTGGCTAAAGCCTGCACCTCGTGATCTGTTAAAGCGTTGACGAAATGACATTTCTCCAGGGGCGTAGCTAGAAATTTTTTTCGGGGGGGGGGGGTGGTGTTTCACCATGCTTTATGTATGTTTTTGCGTGCGTTTGTATGTGTGCGTGTATATATACCCGAGCAAAACTGAAAAATTTCGGGGGTTCTGAACCCCCCTCCCCCGTTGGCCTCGCCCATGCATTACTCCTATTGGAAACGCGCCGAATGGCACGGTCGTAGCAACGGCGCGTTGCCAGAGCTAATCGTGGAGGTTACGCATTACTTAAAGGGACCGACAGCTGATTTTTCTCGACCTAGTTTATTACGGCGCGACAGGAAGCTCACTCTTCGTAGCGTTTGTAGCTGCAGTGGTTTATCCGAAAAGCACGTAGTTATTTTATAAGCAGTATTTTTCGATCTGAAAGGCTCCAAACACGCATGCAGGCTTGCTCCAGCAACGCTGAGAATTGATAGCCATGCCGCTAGCCCTTGTGAAAGCTGTCGTTGTTCTGCTTTCGCAGGAGTTACTGTAACTATGCTTAACCACCTTTATTTTGAGCTTTCCAACCATTTTTGAAAATAGCAAGCTGTTACAATGAGATGTGTGGCTTTATACACCTTCCCGGTATTTGTACAGCGTTGTGTGCGCCTGCTCCCAAGGTTGCCTGCGCCTGTGTCATGGATGGCTTGTCCCGGCGTCGTTACTCTCTCGATACACGAGCCAAGCCAAGTAATCGAAAACGTAACTGTGCATATGCACGGCCGCACCGAGTAGCAGCGCGCGTCATTTCTGAGACGAAGTGTAGGTAGCAAAACTATGCCGCTTCAAAATCTTAGCGACATGGAAACTGCGTGCACCGTTGCATGAGCACGCTGAAAAGTTGCTCAAGACGCGCTGACGAGCATGGGATTATTACGTCATGCGAAGGCAGCGCCACTTTAATGCATACTACTAACGCAGGCCTATATGTACATTATTATGGAGTAATACCTTTTAATATAAAGAAACGAACGCTATTTCAATACTAACAAAAAAAATTGTCGACCGCGTACAGCAATCAACGGTCACGTGGCCGTCTTCATCAGATGATTCATGTTTTTGCCGCCAGAGGCGCCACAGGTCATTTTTCGCGAATTTCAAATAGGAAATAAAAATATAAATCCATCTCTCACGAAAAAAACAGGGTTGATTTGAGTCAGTGCAACGGACAATCTTTACATCAGTGGAGTCAACTCGTTTCATATTCTGGGCAGTTGTCGGTCCCTTTAACTCTACCGCGTCCAGACGGCGACATCGCCCCGCGAACCAGAGGCAATGTGAGAAGAAAGTGTGAGAGATAAAAGGCACGTTCGTGTAGACACCTTTGTGTGTTTGGCGGCAGCGCAGTTGGCTAAACGCCCGCCACCCATCGTCGCGGACCCAGAGCTTGTGCGTTCGACTCCTGTTGACGAAGCCTTTTCTTCTACCTTTTTTTCTTTGCCATCTATCTGATGGCGTTCATTTTACTGACGTATTTCCGTGACGGAAGTCCGTAAGGAAAGTCCTGGTGGACCCCGACATAAAACACTTTCGTATTAAAATGATGTAGCTGAGGTGGATTCGAACTCGCGCCTTCGGCGTGTCAAGCAGGTGAGGTGTTCCACCACAGACCCACGCCAATGCTTGGAACTGCACTGAAATTGACTTTCATGCCTCACAAACATACGCGTCTTGTGTACGCGTCACAGTACGGGGTGTAACATTGCTGTAAAACGTTGTACAATCGTACATTGCGTCGGGCGTTCACACCGTGTGAAATGCATAAAGAGTTTGTGGTTTAAAGCCGGCCATTCCAAAAGGCACACACATTGCTGCGCGTATTTCCTTACGAACACGTAATGGGTGCATCGGAACTTCGAAAACGTTTCACGCCTGCATAACTGCTGCTGGTTTAAAGCATGCCACCCATTACAAAGGGCACAAACATTAGTGAGCGCATTCTCTTATAGCACGTAGTGGGTACACTATTGTCATAAGTTGAAGAGGGCAACAGTCTTTACCTTTCGTATGTCGCGTGTGTCGTGTGTGTGCGGCTGGCTAGGCGACAGCTCGCTGGCTGGCTCGGCGTTCAACTCTTAAAGGCGAAGCTTAAGCGTCTCCCAATTTTCTTGACAGACCTTTGAAGCTCGTTAAATACCACCGTTAATTACCACCGTAGACAGGTGGTATGGAACACAAGCGCTCTTACCATTTCTGCGTCGTTGACCTGATGCAGGCGCCCTCGCGCGGTCCGCCTCCTCCTCCCCCTCGTCCAGACAGTACACCTTCTCCTCCACCTCGGAGTCCGAAGACGCAAATGGGAAGCGCGTTCTGACTGGCTGGGAGGCATGGGTCCAACTGAAGGAGCTAGGGGCTGAGGCCTTCTTGGCGCCCTGTTGTGGATGTGCCTCTTGGTGCACACTGTAATTGCTTTCTCTCTTCTCTTGTCCCGATCATGCGCGCTGGAAGCCAAGCAGGGAGGAAAGAAGTTACAAAAGGTATCATAGCGGGAGCAGACAGGGACGATGAAGGCGACCACAAGGGCGCTGACTTCAAATGAATTCGCCTTTCTGGACGCGGCAGGTTTCCATGTGCGGTGATTGGGCCTTTTTTGTGCGTGTGCAGATCCACATATACTGTTACCTTTAGATGTGAAGCATCTTATAGCGGACTTCAATCCGGTGGTGGTGGTGGTGGTGTGCGGCGTGGTGTGCGGCGTACTGCGCATGCGCAAACCTTCTCCACTTCCCCTCTCCACTCCCCCTCTCCCTTCCCCCTCTCCACACCACCTCTCCTCTTCCCTTTCCCCTTTCCTTTCCCACCCCCCTCTCCTCTTCCACTCTCCACTTCCCCTCTCTCCTCCTCCCCTCCCCCTCTCCACATCACCTCTTCCCTTCCCTTTCCCCTCCCCTCTCCTTTCCCCCTCTCCACTCCACCTCTGAAACGCGGGCTCTACATGCCGAAACACAGCTTCGCATCGCCTCATGGTCCACTTTAGCGGGAGATGATGCGATTTTGCAAATAAACATTCAGTTGAAAGTCAGTGCTTGTCCCCTTTTGTCTTCCTCGTCCCTGTCTGCTACCGCTACGATACCTTTTCATGTTTTTAACCAACTAGCCCAACAAGGCACATTGAAAGAAGCTACGTCACGCGCTAGTCATGATCTTGAGCGCTTTTTCTTTTTTTCTTCGAACGTGCGGCTTACTTTCAGTGTGAACGCGAGCGCGCGGGTGGGCACGTGGCGGCCTCTCGCGGCGGCCGCTGTAACTATGCAGCTGACGATGCTCAAGTCAGCCAATGGGCGTGAACTTGGGTATATGGCATCATTTGTAGAAAGAAGAGAAAACGATTTTCAGCTGACTTTGAGAATTAATTGTAAATTCCAGCCCACGTGCAATGTTATGATGTTTGGCTCGCGTGTTCTCAGGAACCTCGACTACCGATCGGGAGCGTTTTAGATGCGATGTATCTTATGGCGGAGTTCAATCCGGTGGTGGTGGTGGTGGTGGTGGTGTGCGGCGTGACCACCCTTACTGCGCATGCGCATACCCTCTCCACTTACGCTCTCCCCTCCCCTCTCCACTTCCCCTTCCCACTCTTCCTCTGAAACGCGGGCTAGACATGCCGAAATTCTTTCCTGTGCAACACCGCGATGAGCACCAGCGCATGCCCGTCCCCTCCCCCTCTCTCTCCTACGCTGCCCCCCTCTCGCACGCCTGCCGACTGCGTTCCCCACTCGTTCTGTGAGAATTAACGGCCAGGCTAGAGGGAAGACAAGACGCGCCTAGCGTTCCTCTGCGCGTTCCACGACGCGAGGTCGGTAGCATGCCCAAAGAACGCCAACGGAACGCGATCGTGCAAGTGCTCCGGCTTCGCATCGCCTCATGGACCCTTTAGCGGGAAATGGTGTAATTTTTTTAAACATACTGAAAAAGTGTTGCAGGGCCCCTTTAAGCTGTATGTCAGTGGGTCAGACATGGGCAACAAAGGTTGGCAGCGTTCTACAGTCTCAGTGATGTTCGAAGGCAAAAGCCTGCCACCCACTTCGTAATGCAGCGATGCAATCGAGGACCAGATTTCTTGCAAGATATATCGAACCGCAGTGCGAGAGGCACGCATCAAATTACACTGACATTCTCAATCGATTGTATCATCGCCCCCCTCTCCCCCGAAGCCAAGCGACGATGTCATTGTGATGACGTCACAAATTTCGACGATATGTGACGTCATGATGGCGTCATCTATAATCACGCGCATAGAACGACGGTCACTTTTCGCCTTTCATGAGGCATCCGAGGCTTTTGCCTTAATGATTCGGAGCCCCCGTTTCACCGTCTCACATAACTCATGTAATACTTCGCAATATGAAAATCAATCAATCGGTGTCGGCGAGCGAAGCACACTGACCTGTGCACGACGTTCTTTTCGGTGATCTTACTCGGGGCGATCCCTTGTCGGTGCGCTCCTTAAGCTTGGAAGCCGAGGCGCTGACTTCGCTCGCTGTTTCTTTGGAAGAAAGGTAACCCATCCGAGTGTCCGAGCTCTCACTACCCTCTGTCAACGTCACCGTCTGATCTGCTGCACGGAAAGAAAAAAATTAGGAGCACTTCCCCTGCCGAGAAAAAATTACACATCATCTCCCCGTACGGGCAACCGTGGTGGGATGCGAAAGCATCGCGGGGTGTGTGCATCGAGTTTCCGTTTCTCTTATGGGATATATGAGACGGTGGTTGCCGAGGCATTTGAACTGCCGATTGCCAACGCTGACGTTTGCGGTCGGCTTCCCGAGCCTTCCGCTGCTACGCGGCGATGGCGCTGCCGCTGCAACTAGAGCCGACGTTGACGTTTCATGGCGTTTCGCACACCGTTGCACAGAGAGAGAATGACGGAAGCACAGCGAACGCGCGCTTTCGCAGCCTCGAGATTCGCTTGCCGGCGTTGCCGTTTACATTCAGCTTCGCGAGCGTCCATAGTGCCGTTGCGAAGGAGAGTGCAACGCTTGCCGGCGTTGACGTTTATGTTCAGCTTCGCGAGCGTCCATAGCGCCATTGCGAAGGGTAGTGCAACGCTTGCCAGCGTTGCCACTTTCGTTCAGCTTCGCGAGCGTCCATAGACGAGAAAACCTGGGCCAGGGGGCGCTGCTGCGCCTTTCTGAAAAGCGCCCCCTTTTTCGGAAATCTCGTTATGCGGTCCCGCGGCTGCGTGCGTTCTGTCTCGCTGCACGCGCGCTCGTGCTTTCTCTCTCCCCCTTTCTTTTTCTGCTCGGGCTACGCGTGCGCCCTTCAACGCGCTCGTGCAGGCGTTCTCCTCTCTCGCTGTGCTGAGCAGCAGTGCGTGTGCTCTTGCTGGCGGTGCTCATATGAGCGTGCTTGTGCGATCATGGGACCATGATCGCGCAGAACATTTATGACGAGAACTTCTGCGACCTCGGTTTGAAAATAAACAAAAAAAGTCTCCCCCTGCTTCAAAACGTGTGTGCATATGAGCGAGGCGTTTATAAACAACACAACCAGAATGGACTAATTCATGCCAACCCGAGTTTGGCATGAGAACCACCCAAAAATGGGCGTGTCCCCCCGAAAACGAATTTTAAGCTGGGCTTCTTGTAAACCATTTTTGGGATGAGCTGCACAAGGGCAGAGGATGAAACGCCACGACGAGAACAAGGACAACAAGGGAACGAAGACGATGGGACAGGAGCTTCGTTCCGTTGTTGTCATTGTTCTCCTCGCGCTGTTTTATTCTCTGCTCTAATTATGAAACCACTAGCCCTCATCAAGCTGTTACCAATGCACAAGGGCGAAACAAGAAAGGTGCGTTCGCGTTCTAGCTTCACTGTTCCGTTTTTCCACAAGTTCTGCCCAAGGTTGAGGTGGACTGTTTTCCTGGTCCTGCGGTTTCCGAAAACAGAATAGTGCGAAGAAAAAAACACGACTGCTGTTTATTTCTTTCCAATGTCATTTCAGAGCAACATAGGAGATACATTGCTAAAATTTGTGGAAACCAAGATGCTTATACACACGCGCGCGCATGCACGCACGCACGCTGTTTCGGCTAGCAGAACCTGAGAGAATGGTAACATATTGTGCTGCTTTGCCTCAGAAACACGGGCGAGATTTTTAGTAACCGATTACAATGACTTTGTACACAGTAGTCAATGTATAGAAAGAACGGAATATTGCAATATCCGTTCCACCAATAGGGCCTCTTTACGCGTTTGAAATAAAAAAGGAAAAGTTAAGTAGCTTGAGCGCCCGCTTTTGCGAGGCACAAAAATGTTTGTCCTCATATAGTCCACTGGATAAACGGCATATATAAAACGATCAGAAATTGCCTTTGTTTTGGTGAGTACTGCGTACAATAAATGATACAAGGACTTTCAAAGGCTTATCAGAATAATCTAATCGAGTTAGTAATGATAAAAAATACAATCGCCATTTGTGCATTCATGTGATGAATCTACAATACAGAACCCGTTCTGTCACGCGGCTGCCTCACGGGCTCGCAGGCCGCAAGTAGGATTATCGGAGAGCACCAGTGCAGATACGCAATGGCGATCACTGTGTTAAATATTTGGCGGTATGCGCAGTGCCACAACGGGTTTTATTGCGATAGCAATTATATGGACAGTCTCGACGGGGTTTTGCCGTTGCCGTCGCCGTCAAGTCCTTCCGGTATGAAGTCCAAATTGATAAGATCCCCACGCGCATTGTATGTTCTACCGCGGGTAAAGGCGCGCAGGCGGGCGCAACAAACGCGGCCGAAGCAGAGTTCAAACAAGCCGGCCCATCGCTCGGAGGGTGCATGCGATAACATCAGCCCGCACGGGAGCCCTGCCGTGGAAGCAGACAGGAAATTCCCCGCCAGTCTTTAATGAGCCTTCAAAGATGCGAAGAAGCGAGGTGGTGGGGGGGGGGGGGGGGGGGAGTGTCGCGTCGCGCGAGGAGAAACGTTGAACTTTGAATCTAAGAGCGCGGTGGCGATCGCTGGCGCGCACGCTATCTCGAAAGCCATCTGCGCTCTCAACGCGAAGTGACTATGCGGAGGCATCTCTCCCTGGAGCGGCCGTATTCTCTTACACCAGCGTTTTGTAGTTACGCGAGATCGAATACAAAACAGTCAGCCGTCAGCCTCACTTCGTGTAACGCTACAATTTCTTGCTATCGCATTCATTGCTTCGCCCTTGCGGTGAAACTGTGACTTTTTTCATATCAGCTGGTGTTCCAGTGTGCTCTTTCCTGAAGGTAGTGAATGGGCATGACGATGTGGGTGGATTCGACTAAACTTTATTGCTGTATGCGTAAGGACCACTCGGTCCGCCGTAGAATATGATCAAAATAAGGCACGTAAAATAAATGAGGATTTGAATCTGCGTACAGCTTTGCGCTTGTTTTGCATGTGCATCTCCCTTGAATATGCAGTTTCACACTTGAATTCACTGCTTATAATCTTCTCAAGGCTGATGCGGCATAAGAATGGTGCGTACCGACTTGTGGAATGACGGGCTTTCTTTGCATCTTGGAAACGCAATCACCGGCAGCATGCGCTCTGCCGAAAACGCGCGCACGTCTCCGCGGCCGAGCCGACGACCATCGAGGTTTTCAGCGGCCCACCAGGGGAGCATCCGGCGCTGGCGTCGCGCGCGCAATCTTTAGGTTGCCCCGTTGCGAAGTAAAGTGCAACGGGAGCGAGCGCGCGCCGCATTATATACGAGCGCACAGCTGTGGCGGAGAGAGAGAAACGGGAGAGGAGAAACGAAGCGGAGGCAGCGCTCAGGCCACCTCTGCCCACCTCCTCGCGCTCACGTGAGGATAGGGGGTAGAGTTGGCGCAAGCGCAGTATGGTTGCGGACGCTGCAGAACGGACACTGCCCCGAGCATAAGATGCTTTCGCATCTGATAAGGGCAAGCGAAGTTTCGCGTCTGCGTGCCTGACATACCACATTATTTCACATTGCGCAAGGGCTCTCCCATCTTCTTCAATCGTTCATGCCGGGAATTGGACTTCATACACGTGCTTAGCCGCATAACACTTCAGTTGCTACACGCACCAACGACGGTCACGTGCTCATATACAGGTAATAGTGAAATACGGCAACGTGAAATGCCAAGTGATCTCGATAAAAGATCAGACTGCCGTATCGGAAACGGCTGATCGCCGAGGAGCCCACGACCGAGAGAGCACCAATTATTGGAAAACGGTGCGTACAAATATGCATGTCACCGGCGCACCTTCGAGGGCGGCATTTGGGCACACCCGCATTTGTGTACACTCGTCGGCGGCGGGATTTCCGCGAACTATGGCGCATCGACGAAGTCTGTAATAAAGCCCCTTGATGTTGGAAAGTAGCGACGCTCCTTTATCCACGCCGGCTCATCCTCGCCGCGCCGTCAACCTCCTCTTTTTTCACCCTCTCTTTCGCGGAGCCGGCGCATCCGCAACGCTGAATGGCTGCGACGCGCGATAGCTCCCAGTCAGGTGACCCTGACGTCACGAGAAGCGAGCGCAAGCAAACTTCGCGCGCTTTCAGCTGCTCACGCCCGCCATGAACTCTCCAGGCGTCAACCCTCCAGGCGTGTGTGTACGGGTGTGTGCAGGTGTATGCGTGTTTGTATGTGCGCATATGTGCGCCTGCGTTTGTATGTGCGTGTGCGCACGTGCTAACGTGTGAGTGCATGTGCGTGCGTTTGTGTATTCGCGGTGTTTGTGCGTGTACGCACGTATGTGTATGCGTGCGCCTGCGCGTGCGTGTCTGTATACTCTGTATCACTTGTGCACAGGGGCGTAGCCAAGGGGTGGGTTGGGGGGGCTTCAAACCCCTCCCGAAATTTTTCAGTTTTGCTTGCATATATATACACGCGCACATACAAACGCACGCACGAACATACATAAAGTATGTGCTAAGAGGTTTATTGGCAAAGAATATGGCAAGAACAAGCAGCGGTCAGCAGCGTTCGGCCAAGCGCAGCAACCACGAGCTCATGCCGATGGTGATGCCGCTCAAGCGCAGAGCAATGCCGCTGAGGCCACTCTTCTTTACAATTGCCCTCCGCAGAAAAAGGCGCCATCCTGGCGGCTTAGGGTGAGGACACAACGATTGGGTCATAGTACGGCTTAATACGAGAGACGTGGACCAGTTCGCGGCCCCGATAGCGTAGATCTGTCGATGGTGTGATGGGCTCCACGAGGTAATTGACGGAGGACGTTTGCTCTACAACGCGGTATGGTCCGAGGTATTTGGCAACGAGTTTTGCGGAGCGGCCGGGTGCGGTAGCGGGTACCCGAAGCCATACCAAAGAGCCAGGGGGAAAAGTTGGTGCCGAACGGTCTCCAGGTTGACGGGATTGCTGCTGCCACTGGTCCTCGGTAGAAAATGAGCGGGCAAGCTGGCGGCATTCTTGCAGCATGTCGGGCAGCTTCGGACAGGGGGGTACTTTCGGACTCGTCAGGTTTATATGAAGAATGGTGTCAATTGTTGGACGGTTCTCGTCCGTATAGAAGAAAGTACGGAGATAATCCAGTAGTAGCTTGTGCCGCAGTATTGTAAGCGTAGTGACGAAAGGGAGAACTTGGTCCCAATTTGAATGATCAGAGGCGACGTACATTGATAGCATATCGCCAAGAGTACGGTTGAAGCGCTCTGTCATGCCGTTCGTTTGCGGATGATACGCTGTACTTGTGCGGTGCACGATTCGGCATTCGTCAAGTAGTGCCTTCAAAGCGTCGGCAAGAAAGGCACGCCCTCTATCGCTTAGGAGCTCGCGAGGGGCGCCATGTCGCAGAACGAAATGTCGCAACGCTCTTATATTAGAAACGTGGCAACGTCACGGGCTGTGGCACAAACACACACGGCAGTGCGGCTGTTTCGGCATAGCGCTTATTTAAGTCAGATGATCTACCGAAGGTTCAACGATAATGAGTGAAAGCGGCGTAATGCAAAATGAAATAAATGAACATCTACATGCGAACAGACATTCGACACAGATGAAATCTATAACCATCTTGAACTACCGGAATGTTCATAGCCTATTTGTTAATTAAAAGGTAACTGCGGCAAGAGCTTGAAAGACTGCAACAACTTCAAAACTAATGAAAATTTGTGTGTTACAGATCCATTTTCTTTGCGTGAAACGAGCGGCGAAGGGCAAATCAAAAACGGATATTTAGCTGGCGCACGACAACGCGATAAAAGAACAAAACAACAAACGCAAATGCTGAAACAATCGCTAAGGGCGAGGACTTAACTAACCTGCTTCGACGCGCACAGCAAAGCCCACCACATGGGTATTCACAAAGTAACGATCTTTAGAGAAAGTACGCGGTAAGGGCAGTGTATACGTTAATAAACGCAGCACATAATTTCACGTGACGAAAGAACACGGAAAGTAACAAGCGACTAAGGAACGAAACGACGTTACTGAACGCGATACGTACACAAAAATCCGGCGGAAAGTTTGCGATTTGTCAGGACACATCGGCGCTCATCTGCGGATCGCTCTTCAAAGTCAAAACAATCAAGTCCGATGAAGAACAGGACAGCTGCCTTCTCACTGTCCTGCGCATCGTCGTTGAATCTCCGTATCCATAGGATCGCGGCATCCTGTCTCGAAATATCCGACTTCGTTGTTTCCCGAGTGACTCTTGACTGAATACTGAGGGGCGCGCGCGCGGCGCCCGCGGCGCCCGCCGATCTTGGAGCCCGAACGAGGGAAAGTAACCACCACTGACTGACGAAGAATAGCCGCCGGCCAGAAGGGGCCGAAATGCGTACGCATCTTCCGAGGTGCCGTCGTCTCCCGCGATCTCCTCACCCCCCACCCTCTCGTTTTCTAAGGCATTGAAAGCCCGGGGCCACGTTTGAACCGTCGTGGGCGGAGCAGCCGTCAAGTGACAAGTGTTTGAGGGGCGCGCGCGCGGCGCCCGCCGATGACCAGCCACCCCCGCGCAACTGCCGGGAGGAGAGGATGTAAAATTCCTGAGCAAAACATGGCGCGCGCTTTCTCCGGCCTCCCGATCACAGAAGGGGCCGAATGCGTACGCATCTTGGCCGTCTCCGGCCTTCCCGCGATCACCGAGAAGCCCCCCATTTGTTCAAAGTGAAACCGCGGGCGATACTGTCTGGACAGCACGTTTCGTGGGCGGAGCACCGTCAAGTGACGTTAATCCAACCAGCCACCCGCGCCAACTCCGGGAGGAGAGGATGTTCCTGCAAACAAAACATAACTGGTGTGGTCGCGCTCTTCTCCGGCACTGAAATCACCGAGAACATTTTTCCGAAGTGAACACGTCTGGGCCGCATAATGTAGAAAAATTTGGACAGCACGTGCGCGTGCGCTAACGCACCAGCGCAGAGGCCCATTGCGAAGCAGACTCTGGATTCGCGGGCGATATAGCTGTAATGTCTTGGACAACCAGTCGTGTTTAGCACGCACACAAAGAAGTTACACCTGTTGTGGTTCAAGTGAAACACAAAATTGCAAAGTTTGATTGTGGTGTGCCTTTCAGTGACATAAATGTTTGATTCCAGCGCGTGCGCTAAAGGCGCACCAGCGAAAAAATTGGTGCGCGTGCCATTTTAGAAAGGCGCACATAGCCATTCTAATCAACTAAATTCTATAGCTTCAATCAATGTAAAGGCTGTTTGATTTTTTTTTTATACAGTTGCGTTGTGTACGCTGGCTGTGTGCGCCAATGTTCCCTTTCAAGCAATTAAGCATTGCAAGTGAGATGTTGTGTTGTGTTTCTTTCTCACAGCATTTCCAGCAGCGCGAAACTTCTCTTGATGTATTTCATGCTCAGCGCGAAACTTACTAAAACAGTAAAAGCTTATTAATTCCACAATCAACTTAAAAATCAAAACAAATGTGTGCGCCAATGTTTGATATATTTTGTGCACAACCAACTTAAAAATCAAGACCTGTGTGCGCCAATGTTCCTGGTCCCGCCATAGAATGGAATTTCCAGTTTTATTTGTTGACTGACAGCAATGGACTGTTTTTGCCATATTTGGGGCGCATACAGTAAAAGCTCGTTAATTCCACGCGCCGAGCGCGAAGCGCCGCAAATAATCATTATTTCGGCAAATCAGACAATTACAACGTGTTCTCTGGTCCCGCCAAGCATGCTTATTGTTTAATGGCATCGAACTCTCGTTAATTCGGTCATATTGGGGCGCAACCGGATTAATTCGGACGAACCTCGGAACGCGCCGAGCGCGAAGCGCCGCAAATAATGCGATGCAAAGGAGCGAAAACGGCACTCGCGGACGGCCGAAACGGCCGCTGGCTTTCAGAAATGCGGGGTCGTCGCGGGCCCGTTGGATCTACAATCGCGTTGTTATACGTAATAAGGAATGGGTTCAGAGCACGTTTCGGATTAGCCTCCCAGACTCGACCGGGCCGCTCCCACGTCGGAACAGGGGCTTTTGTAAATACCAAGTCTCTTTTGTGTCGCGGGCCCGTTGAATCTTCTTTGACGGCCCATAGCTGTTCTCGAGTCCGGGGCTAGTAAAAGCGTGCACATGCAGCCTCCCAGTTGGACGGCGTAAAAGGGAAAAAAAAACATGCCTTCGCCGCCGTGTAACGCGGGGCTTTTGTAGAATATTTGTAGAATAAAGCAATGTGATAAGTAACCAGAAATCTTCTTTGAGGTGCGCTGGATGCCGCCGGACAAATGATTTTCATATTAGCGTGCATGCGCAGGTGGTGGCTCGATTCGGGCTAACTTCACTCAGTGATGGTAAAAGGGAAAAAAAACATTCTTGCCGATATATCATGCATATGCTTGCCAGTGTTAGACCAATATTGACGACAACGTGTAAGTCTGGACAATATTGTCCGGCGCGTAGCATTGGCCGTCCAATATTGTTTAACCAGTCAGACGTGGACTGGACAATATCCGATCTACGCCATTACTTAACCAATATTGTTTTACCAACGGATAAGCTTGCCCAATATTGCCATCCATACGACTGGTTCTGGTTCCAATTGTACATCGGCAACCATGGACCGTTGTTGCCAACCTCAAAGAATGGCACGACCAATATTGTATGTTGGCTGGCAAAGATGGACCATTATTGGCATCCTTGTAGGGGCTGGCTTGCCAACATTGTTTTATAGTGGTTTGTATGGGCCATCATTGGGCCATCGTTTGCCAACGTATAAACAATATTGGACCAATGTGCTGTGCTGCCTGGGCAGGTTGACGGGATTGCTGCTGCCACTGGTCCTCGGTAGAAAATGAGCGGGCAAGCTGGCGGCATTCTTCAGCATGTCGGGCAGCTTCGGACAGGGGGGTACTTTCGGACTCGTCAGGTTTATATGGAAGAATGGTGTCAATTGTATTGGACGGTTCTCGTCCGTATAGAAGAAAGTACGGAGAAAATCCAGTAGTAGCTTGTGCCGCAGTATTGTAAGCGTAGGTGACGAAAGGGAGAACTTGGTCCCAATTTGAATGATCAGAGGCGACGTACATTGATAGCATATCGCCAAGAGTACGGTTGAAGCGCTCTGTCATGCCGTTCGTTTGCGGATGATACGCTGTACTTGTGCGGTGCACGATTCGGCATTCGTCAAGTAGTGCCTTCAAAGCGTCGGCAAGAAAGGCACGCCCTCTATCGCTTAGGAGCTCGCGTGGGGCGCCATGTCGCAGAACGAAATGTCGCAACAGAAACGTGGCAACGTCACGGGCTGTGGCAGTCGGCAGTGCGGCTGTTTCGGCATAGCGCGTCAGATGATCTACCGCAACGATAATTCAGCGGTTACCTGCTAGAGTTGATGGCAGAGGTCCGTATATGTCAATGCCAACACGGTCAAAGGGTCGACTAGGGCAGGGAAGAGGTTGTGCCGGATAGACTTGTCCGGCAGGTAACTTTCGTCGTTGGCACTGAGCACACGAGCGAATGAACTTCCGTACGTAGTTATACATGCCGCGCCAATAAAATCGGAGTCGAAGCCTAGCGTATGTCTCGAAGAGGCCTGCATGCGCGCACTGTGGGTCCGCGTGGAAAGCATCGCATATAACAGCACGGAGGTGGCGGGGTATCACAAGAAGCCACTTGCGAACGTCGCAAAGGTGGTTGCGTCGATAAAGAAGGTCATCCCGAATGCAAAAGTTGGTAGCCTGGCGACGGAGAGCACGAGATGGCGAAGAGGTGACGGGATCAGAAAGGATGCCAATGAGGGCACTGATCCAGGGATCCTTCCGTTGCTCCGCCGTCATGTTGCGTAGGGCGGGAAATACAAGTGCAGGCTCAAGGACAGATAGGCAAGCACCGTCATCCGATACCGGTGAGCGGGAAAGGGCGTCAGCGTCCGTGTGCTTGCGACCGGATCTGTAAATAACGCGGATGTCGTACTCCTGAAGTTTGAGGGCCCAGCGAGCAAGTCGTCCGGAGGGGTCCTTAAGAGTGGATAGCCAACAAAGGGCGTGGTGGTCAGTGACGACGTCAAATGCGTGACCATACAGGTAAGGGCGGAATTTTCCAAGGGCCCAAATAATGGCTAAACACTCTTTCTCGGTAACTGAGTAGTTAGCCTCGGCTTTCGTCAGAGTTCGGCTCGCGTAGGCGACGACATATTCATGAAACCCTGTTTTTCGTTGCGCGAGCACAGCGCCAAGTCCGACGCCGCTGGCATCAGTGTGGACCTCCGTCGGAGCGGTAGGATCGAAGTGGCGGAGGATGGGCGGCGAAGTTAGCAGACGGCGTAATTTGGTGAAGGCGTCGTCGCAGGCTGGTGACCGAGCGGAAAGGTCCTTGTCGCCGCTAAGTAGGTCTGTCAGGGGCGCACATATGGAGGCGAAATTTCGAATGAAGCGTCTGAAGTACGATGACAAGCCGACAAAGCTTCGGAGCTCCTTGAGGTTCTTCGGGTTTAGGAAAATCGGCGACTGCGCGAAGTTTGGCTGGGTCTGGAAGGATGCCATCCCGCGATACGACGTGTCCAAGAATGGTGAGCTGTCGGGCGCCGAAACGACATTTTTTTAGGTTGAGCTGAAGTCCTGCGTCAGTGAGGCACGTGAGAACGCGCTCGAGACGACTTAAATGGGTGTTGAAATCGGCGGAAAAGACAACTATGTCGTCGAGGTAGCATAAACAGGGTGTTCCACTTGAGGCCTCGTAAAATAGTGTCCATCATCCTCTCAAAAGTGGCTGGGGCATTGCATAGGCCAAAAGGCATGACAGTAAATTCGCATAATCCGTCAGGTGTGACAAATGCTGTTTTCGCGCGATCAGATGCTTCCATGGGAACTTGCCAGTACCCAGATCGCAAATCCAGCGAAGAAAAGTATTCCGCTCCCTGCAGACAGTCGAGGGCATCGTCGATTCGCGGTAAAGGATAAACGTCCTCCGGGTTATCTTGTTTAAACGTCGGTAGTCGACACAGAAGCGAATGGAACCATCCTTCTTCTTAACAAGAACGACCGGTGACGCCAAGGACTGTTGGAAGGTTGCACAATACCTCGCTGGAGCATGTCAGCAACCTGATCGTCAATAACACGGCGCTCCGACGCCGAGACTCGATAGGGACGTTGCCGTAGAGGCGCATGGCCTCCTGTGTCAATCGTGTGAGAAATGGTCGATGTGCGACCGAGACCAGAAGCATGGCTGTCAAAAGAAGCGCGAAACTTCTGCAGTAGGGTGATCAGCTGGCTTCGTTCTGAAGAAGACGTTGCGGCATCGATGGAGCGATGGAAAGCGTCAAGGAGTGGCTGATCAACAGCAGGGTCAGAAGTGAGTGCGCTGATGTCCGTAGAAACTGAAGTAGCCGGAGCGTGAAAATATAAACGGTGCCGGTCGGCTGTACGCGACCAAGGCATTCACCATGGAACAAATGTAAGGGCCACGCCAGTGTGTTGTGAACGAGCGTCTTCGTGACGCCACTGTGGAGAGTAAGGTGAGCGACGGGCAGTGGAGAACACTTGCGGTGAATGAAGAGGTCAGAGGGCGTAAAGAGAACATCGCCATCTGAAATAGCGGCGCACGACACAGACACAAGCAGGAAGAACTCGGGGAACGGTGGTGTCGTCGGATACGCAGTTTATAAACACGGAAGGGGGGTTTCGACAGCATCAACGTCTGGAAGTGCAGAAAGCTCGAGTTCGGCGCGACAGCAGTCAATGACGGCGTTATTATTCGCAAGGAAGTCCCAGCCTAATATAACGTCATGGGAACACGAGTGCACCACAACAAATTCCACGGTATCACAAGTCCTTGGATGACGACTCGTGAGGTGCAGGCCGCGAGAGGTGTTATGCTTTGCGCTTTCGCCGTTCGAAGCGACAGGTCGGATAATGGCGTCAGAACTTTTCGGAGTTCGCGGCACAGCTGGGCGGAAATTACGGATACAGCGGCGCCTGTGTCGACAAGTGCCAT